>NW_020328834.1:0-21076 GCF_001858045.2 Oreochromis niloticus
CATACATGTGATTATGCGCAGAGGTCCACCCTACCAGCCAACCTCAGATCTCTCTACGCAGGCACACATGAATGCACGTACATTTCCAGAAATAACCTCCCAAAAATCAACCAAATTCCAAGAAATCCAAACATGGCAATGCTTGCACATACATGTGATTATGCGCAGAGGTCCACCCTACCAGCCAACCTCAGATCTCTACGCAGGCACACATGAATGCACGTACATTTCCAGAAATAACCTCCCAAAAATCAACCAAATTCCAAGAAATCCAAACATGGCAATGCTTGCACATACATGTGATTATGCGCAGAGGTCCACCCTACCAGCCAACCTCAGATCTCTACGCAGGCACACATGAATGCACGTACATTTCCAGAAATAACCTCCCAAAAATCAACCAAATTCCAAGAAATCCAAACATGGCAATGCTTGCACATACATGTGATTATGCGCAGAGGTCCACCCTACCAGCCAACCTCAGATCTCTACGCAGGCACACATGAATGCACGTACATTTCCAGAAATAACCTCCCAAAAATCAACCAAATTCCAAGAAATCCAAACATGGCAATGCTTGCACATACATGTGATTATGCGCAGAGGTCCACCCTACCAGCCAACCTCAGATCTCTACGCAGGCACACATGAATGCACGTACATTTCCAGAAATAACCTCCCAAAAATCAACCAAATTCCAAGAAATCCAAACATGGCAATGCTTGCACATACATGTGATTATGCGCAGAGGTCCACCCTACCAGCCAACCTCAGATCTCTACGCAGGCACACATGAATGCACGTACATTTCCAGAAATAACCTCCCAAAAATCAACCAAAATTCCAAGAAATCCAAACATGGCAATGCTTGCACATACATGTGATTATGCGCAGAGGTCCACCCTACCAGCCAACCTCAGATCTCTACCAGGCACACATGAATGCACGTACATTACACACATCCAGAAATAACCTCCCAAAAATCAACCAAATTCCAAGAAATCCAAACATGGCAATGCTTGCACATACATGTGATTATGCGCAGAGGTCCACCTACCAGCCAACCTCAGATCTCTACGCAGGCACACATGAATGCACGTACATTTCCAGAAATAACCTCCCAAAAATCAACCAAATTCCAAGAAATCCAAACATGCAATGCTTGCACATACATGTGATTATGCGCAGAGGTCCACCCTACCAGCCAACCTCAGATCTCTACGCAGGCACACATGAATGCACGTACATTTCCAGAAATAACCTCCCAAAATCAACCAAATTCCAAGAAATCCAAACATGGCAATGCTTGCACATACATGTGATTATGCGCAGAGGTCCACCCTACCAGCCAACCTCAGATCTCTACGCAGGCACACATGAATGCACGTACATTTCCCCAGAAATAACCTCCCAAAAATCAACCAAATTCCAAGAAATCCAAACATGGCAATGCTTGCACATACATGTGATTATGCGCAGAGGTCCACCCTACCAGCCAACCTCAGATCTCTACGCAGGCACACATGAATGCACGTACATTTCCAGAAATAACTCCCAAAAATCAACCAAATTCCAAGAAATCCAAACATGGCAATGCTTGCACATACATGTGATTATGCGCAGAGGTCCACCCTACCAGCCAACCTCAGATCTCTACGCAGGCACACATGAATGCACGTACATTCCAGAAATAACCTCCCAAAAATCAACCAAATTCCAAGAAATCCAAACATGGCAATGCTTGCACATACATGTGATTATGCGCAGAGGTCCACCCTACCAGCCAACCTCAGATCTCTACGCAGGCACACATGAATGCACGTACATTTCCAGAAATAACCTCCCAAAAATCAACCAAATTCCAAGAAATCCAAACATGGCAATGCTTGCACATACATGTGATTATGCGCAGAGGTCCACCCTACCAGCCAACCTCAGATCTCTACGCAGGCACACATGAATGCACGTACATTTCCAGAAATAACCTCCCAAAAATCAACCAAATTCCAAGAAATCCAAACATGGCAATGCTTGCACATACATGTGATTATGCGCAGAGGTCCACCCTACCAGCCAACCTCAGATCTCTACGCAGGCACACATGAATGCACGTACATTTCCAGAAATAACCTCCCAAAAATCAACCAAATTCCAAGAAATCCAAACATGGCAATGCTTGCACATACATGTGATTATGCGCAGAGGTCCACCCTACCAGCCAACCTCAGATCTCTACGCAGGCACACATGAATGCACGTACATTTCCAGAAATAACCTCCAAAAATCAACCAAATTCCAAGAAATCCAAACATGGCAATGCTTGCACATACATGTGATTATGCGCAGAGGTCCACCCTACCAGCCAACCTCAGATCTCTACGCAGGCACACATGAATGCACGTACATTTCCAGAAATAACCTCCCAAAAATCAACCAAATTCCAAGAAATCCAAACATGGCAATGCTTGCACATACATGTGATTATGCGCAGAGGTCCACCCTACCAGCCAACCTCAGATCTCTACGCAGGCACACATGAATGCACGTACATTTCCAGAAATAACCTCCCAAAAATCAACCAAATTCCAAGAAATCCAAACATGGCAATGCTTGCACATACATGTGATTATGCGCAGAGGTCCACCCTACCAGCCAACCTCAGATCTCTACGCAGGCACACATGAATGCACGTACATTTCCAGAAATAACCTCCCAAAAATCAACCAAATTCCAAGAAATCCAAACATGGCAATGCTTGCACATACATGTGATTATGCGCAGAGGTCCACCCTACCAGCCAACCTCAGATCTCTACGCAGGCACACATGAATGCACGTACATTTCCAGAAATAACCTCCCAAAAATCAACCAAATTCCAAGAAATCCAAACATGGCAATGCTTGCACATACATGTGATTATGCGCAGAGGTCCACCCTACCAGCCAACCTCAGATCTCTACGCAGGCACACATGAATGCACGTACATTTCCAGAAATAACCTCCCAAAAATCAACCAAATTCCAAGAAATCCAAACATGGCAATGCTTGCACATACATGTGATTATGCGCAGAGGTCCACCCTACCAGCCAACCTCAGATCTCTACGCAGGCACACATGAATGCACGTACATTTCCAGAAATAACCTCCCAAAAATCAACCAAATTCCAAGAAATCCAAACATGGCAATGCTTGCACATACATGTGATTATGCGCAGAGGTCCACCCTACCAGCCAACCTCAGATCTCTACGCAGGCACACATGAATGCACGTACATTTCCAGAAATAACCTCCCAAAAATCAACCAAATTCCAAGAAATCCAAACATGGCAATGCTTGCACATACATGTGATTATGCGCAGAGGTCCACCCTACCAGCCAACCTCAGATCTCTACGCAGGCACACATGAATGCACGTACATTTCCAGAAATAACCTCCCAAAAATCAACCAAATTCCAAGAAATCCAAACATGGCAATGCTTGCACATACATGTGATTATGCGCAGAGGTCCACCCTACCAGCCAACCTCAGATCTCTACGCAGGCACACATGAATGCACGTACATTTCCAGAAATAACCTCCCAAAAATCAACCAAATTCCAAGAAATCCAAACATGGCAATGCTTGCACATACATGTGATTATGCGCAGAGGTCCACCCTACCAGCCAACCTCAGATCTCTACGCAGGCACACATGAATGCACGTACATTTCCCAGAAATAACCTCCCAAAATCAACCAAATTCCAAGAAATCCAAACATGGCAATGCTTGCACATACATGTGATTATGCGCAGAGGTCCACCCTACCAGCCAACCTCAGATCTCTACGCAGGCACACATGAATGCACGTACATTTCCAGAAATAACCTCCCAAAAATCAACCAAATTCCAAGAAATCCAAACATGGCAATGCTTGCACATACATGTGATTATGCGCAGAGGTCCACCCTACCAGCCAACCTCAGATCTCTACGCAGGCACACATGAATGCACGTACATTTCCAGAAATAACCTCCCAAAAATCAACCAAATTCCAAGAAATCCAAACATGGCAATGCTTGCACATACATGTGATTATGCGCAGAGGTCCACCCTACCAGCCAACCTCAGATCTCTACGCAGGCACACATGAATGCACGTACATTTCCAGAAATAACCTCCCAAAAATCAACCAAATTCCAAGAAATCCAAACATGGCAATGCTTGCACATACATGTGATTATGCGCAGAGGTCCACCCTACCAGCCAACCTCAGATCTCTACGCAGGCACACATGAATGCACGTACATTTCCAGAAATAACCTCCCAAAAATCAACCAAATTCCAAGAAATCCAAACATGGCAATGCTTGCACATACATGTGATTATGCGCAGAGGTCCACCCTACCAGCCAACCTCAGATCTCTACGCAGGCACACATGAATGCACGTACATTTCCAGAAATAACCTCCCAAAAATCAACCAAATTCCAAGAAATCCAAACATGGCAATGCTTGCACATACATGTGATTATGCGCAGAGGTCCACCCTACCAGCCAACCTCAGATCTCTACGCAGGCACACATGAATGCACGTACATTTCCAGAAATAACCTCCCAAAAATCAACCAAATTCCAAGAAATCCAAACATGGCAATGCTTGCACATACATGTGATTATGCGCAGAGGTCCACCCTACCAGCCAACCTCAGATCTCTACGCAGGCACACATGAATGCACGTACATTTCCAGAAATAACCTCCCAAAAATCAACCAAATTCCAAGAAATCCAAACATGGCAATGCTTGCACATACATGTGATTATGCGCAGAGGTCCACCCTACCAGCCAACCTCAGATCTCTACGCAGGCACACATGAATGCACGTACATTTCCAGAAATAACCTCCCAAAAATCAACCAAATTCCAAGAAATCCAAACATGGCAATGCTTGCACATACATGTGATTATGCGCAGAGGTCCACCCTACCAGCCAACCTCAGATCTCTACGCAGGCACACATGAATGCACGTACATTTCCAGAAATAACCTCCCAAAAATCAACCAAATTCCAAGAAATCCAAACATGGCAATGCTTGCACATACATGTGATTATGCGCAGAGGTCCACCCTACCAGCCAACCTCAGATCTCTACGCAGGCACACATGAATGCACGTACATTTCCAGAAATAACCTCCCAAAAATCAACCAAATTCCAAGAAATCCAAACATGGCAATGCTTGCACATACATGTGATTATGCGCAGAGGTCCACCCTACCAGCCAACCTCAGATCTCTACGCAGGCACACATGAATGCACGTACATTTCCAGAAATAACCTCCCAAAATCAACCAAATTCCAAGAAATCCAAACATGGCAATGCTTGCACATACATGTGATTATGCGCAGAGGTCCACCCTACCAGCCAACCTCAGATCTCTACGCAGGCACACATGAATGCACGTACATTTCCAGAAATAACCTCCCAAAAATCAACCAAATTCCAAGAAATCCAAACATGGCAATGCTTGCACATACATGTGATTATGCGCAGAGGTCCACCCTACCAGCCAACCTCAGATCTCTACGCAGGCACACATGAATGCACGTACATTTCCAGAAATAACCTCCCAAAAATCAACCAAATTCCAAGAAATCCAAACATGGCAATGCTTGCACATACATGTGATTATGCGCAGAGGTCCACCCTACCAGCCAACCTCAGATCTCTACGCAGGCACACATGAATGCACGTACATTTCCAGAAATAACCTCCCAAAAATCAACCAAATTCCAAGAAATCCAAACATGGCAATGCTTGCACATACATGTGATTATGCGCAGAGGTCCACCCTACCAGCCAACCTCAGATCTCTACGCAGGCACACATGAATGCACGTACATTTCCAGAAATAACCTCCCAAAAATCAACCAAATTCCAAGAAATCCAAACATGGCAATGCTTGCACATACATGTGATTATGCGCAGAGGTCCACCCTACCAGCCAACCTCAGATCTCTACGCAGGCACACATGAATGCACGTACATTTCCAGAAATAACCTCCCAAAAATCAACCAAATTCCAAGAAATCCAAACATGGCAATGCTTGCACATACATGTGATTATGCGCAGAGGTCCACCCTACCAGCCAACCTCAGATCTCTACGCAGGCACACATGAATGCACGTACATTTCCAGAAATAACCTCCCAAAAATCAACCAAATTCCAAGAAATCCAAACATGGCAATGCTTGCACATACATGTGATTATGCGCAGAGGTCCACCCTACCAGCCAACCTCAGATCTCTACGCAGGCACACATGAATGCACGTACATTTCCAGAAATAACCTCCCAAAAATCAACCAAATTCCAAGAAATCCAAACATGGCAATGCTTGCACATACATGTGATTATGCGCAGAGGTCCACCCTACCAGCCAACCTCAGATCTCTACGCAGGCACACATGAATGCACGTACATTTCCAGAAATAACCTCCCAAAAATCAACCAAATTCCAAGAAATCCAAACATGGCAATGCTTGCACATACATGTGATTATGCGCAGAGGTCCACCCTACCAGCCAACCTCAGATCTCTACGCAGGCACACATGAATGCACGTACATTTCCAGAAATAACCTCCCAAAAATCAACCAAATTCCAAGAAATCCAAACATGGCAATGCTTGCACATACATGTGATTATGCGCAGAGGTCCACCCTACCAGCCAACCTCAGATCTCTACGCAGGCACACATGAATGCACGTACATTTCCAGAAATAACCTCCCAAAAATCAACCAAATTCCAAGAAATCCAAACATGGCAATGCTTGCACATACATGTGATTATGCGCAGAGGTCCACCCTACCAGCCAACCTCAGATCTCTACGCAGGCACACATGAATGCACGTACATTTCCAGAAATAACCTCCCAAAAATCAACCAAATTCCAAGAAATCCAAACATGGCAATGCTTGCACATACATGTGATTATGCGCAGAGGTCCACCCTACCAGCCAACCTCAGATCTCTACGCAGGCACACATGAATGCACGTACATTTCCAGAAATAACCTCCCAAAAATCAACCAAATTCCAAGAAATCCAAACATGGCAATGCTTGCACATACATGTGATTATGCGCAGAGGTCCACCCTACCAGCCAACCTCAGATCTCTACGCAGGCACACATGAATGCACGTACATTTCCAGAAATAACCTCCCAAAAATCAACCAAATTCCAAGAAATCCAAACATGGCAATGCTTGCACATACATGTGATTATGCGCAGAGGTCCACCCTACCAGCCAACCTCAGATCTCTACGCAGGCACACATGAATGCACGTACATTTCCAGAAATAACCTCCCAAAAATCAACCAAATTCCAAGAAATCCAAACATGGCAATGCTTGCACATACATGTGATTATGCGCAGAGGTCCACCCTACCAGCCAACCTCAGATCTCTACGCAGGCACACATGAATGCACGTACATTTCCAGAAATAACCTCCCAAAAATCAACCAAATTCCAAGAAATCCAAACATGGCAATGCTTGCACATACATGTGATTATGCGCAGAGGTCCACCCTACCAGCCAACCTCAGATCTCTACGCAGGCACACATGAATGCACGTACATTTCCAGAAATAACCTCCCAAAAATCAACCAAATTCCAAGAAATCCAAACATGGCAATGCTTGCACATACATGTGATTATGCGCAGAGGTCCACCCTACCAGCCAACCTCAGATCTCTACGCAGGCACACATGAATGCACGTACATTTCCAGAAATAACCTCCCAAAAATCAACCAAATTCCAAGAAATCCAAACATGGCAATGCTTGCACATACATGTGATTATGCGCAGAGGTCCACCCTACCAGCCAACCTCAGATCTCTACGCAGGCACACATGAATGCACGTACATTTCCAGAAATAACCTCCCAAAAATCAACCAAATTCCAAGAAATCCAAACATGGCAATGCTTGCACATACATGTGATTATGCGCAGAGGTCCACCCTACCAGCCAACCTCAGATCTCTACGCAGGCACACATGAATGCACGTACATTTCCAGAAATAACCTCCCAAAAATCAACCAAATTCCAAGAAATCCAAACATGGCAATGCTTGCACATACATGTGATTATGCGCAGAGGTCCACCCTACCAGCCAACCTCAGATCTCTACGCAGGCACACATGAATGCACGTACATTTCCAGAAATAACCTCCCAAAAATCAACCAAATTCCAAGAAATCCAAACATGGCAATGCTTGCACATACATGTGATTATGCGCAGAGGTCCACCCTACCAGCCAACCTCAGATCTCTACGCAGGCACACATGAATGCACGTACATTTCCAGAAATAACCTCCCAAAAATCAACCAAATTCCAAGAAATCCAAACATGGCAATGCTTGCACATACATGTGATTATGCGCAGAGGTCCACCCTACCAGCCAACCTCAGATCTCTACGCAGGCACACATGAATGCACGTACATTTCCAGAAATAACCTCCCAAAAATCAACCAAATTCCAAGAAATCCAAACATGGCAATGCTTGCACATACATGTGATTATGCGCAGAGGTCCACCCTACCAGCCAACCTCAGATCTCTACGCAGGCACACATGAATGCACGTACATTTCCAGAAATAACCTCCCAAAAATCAACCAAATTCCAAGAAATCCAAACATGGCAATGCTTGCACATACATGTGATTATGCGCAGAGGTCCACCCTACCAGCCAACCTCAGATCTCTACGCAGGCACACATGAATGCACGTACATTTCCAGAAATAACCTCCCAAAAATCAACCAAATTCCAAGAAATCCAAACATGGCAATGCTTGCACATACATGTGATTATGCGCAGAGGTCCACCCTACCAGCCAACCTCAGATCTCTACGCAGGCACACATGAATGCACGTACATTTCCAGAAATAACCTCCCAAAAATCAACCAAATTCCAAGAAATCCAAACATGGCAATGCTTGCACATACATGTGATTATGCGCAGAGGTCCACCCTACCAGCCAACCTCAGATCTCTACGCAGGCACACATGAATGCACGTACATTTCCAGAAATAACCTCCCAAAAATCAACCAAATTCCAAGAAATCCAAACATGGCAATGCTTGCACATACATGTGATTATGCGCAGAGGTCCACCCTACCAGCCAACCTCAGATCTCTACGCAGGCACACATGAATGCACGTACATTTCCAGAAATAACCTCCCAAAAATCAACCAAATTCCAAGAAATCCAAACATGGCAATGCTTGCACATACATGTGATTATGCGCAGAGGTCCACCCTACCAGCCAACCTCAGATCTCTACGCAGGCACACATGAATGCACGTACATTTCCAGAAATAACCTCCCAAAAATCAACCAAATTCCAAGAAATCCAAACATGGCAATGCTTGCACATACATGTGATTATGCGCAGAGGTCCACCCTACCAGCCAACCTCAGATCTCTACGCAGGCACACATGAATGCACGTACATTTCCAGAAATAACCTCCCAAAAATCAACCAAATTCCAAGAAATCCAAACATGGCAATGCTTGCACATACATGTGATTATGCGCAGAGGTCCACCCTACCAGCCAACCTCAGATCTCTACGCAGGCACACATGAATGCACGTACATTTCCAGAAATAACCTCCCAAAAATCAACCAAATTCCAAGAAATCCAAACATGGCAATGCTTGCACATACATGTGATTATGCGCAGAGGTCCACCCTACCAGCCAACCTCAGATCTCTACGCAGGCACACATGAATGCACGTACATTTCCAGAAATAACCTCCCAAAAATCAACCAAATTCCAAGAAATCCAAACATGGCAATGCTTGCACATACATGTGATTATGCGCAGAGGTCCACCCTACCAGCCAACCTCAGATCTCTACGCAGGCACACATGAATGCACGTACATTTCCAGAAATAACCTCCCAAAAATCAACCAAATTCCAAGAAATCCAAACATGGCAATGCTTGCACATACATGTGATTATGCGCAGAGGTCCACCCTACCAGCCAACCTCAGATCTCTACGCAGGCACACATGAATGCACGTACATTTCCAGAAATAACCTCCCAAAAATCAACCAAATTCCAAGAAATCCAAACATGGCAATGCTTGCACATACATGTGATTATGCGCAGAGGTCCACCCTACCAGCCAACCTCAGATCTCTACGCAGGCACACATGAATGCACGTACATTTCCAGAAATAACCTCCCAAAAATCAACCAAATTCCAAGAAATCCAAACATGGCAATGCTTGCACATACATGTGATTATGCGCAGAGGTCCACCCTACCAGCCAACCTCAGATCTCTACGCAGGCACACATGAATGCACGTACATTTCCAGAAATAACCTCCCAAAAATCAACCAAATTCCAAGAAATCCAAACATGGCAATGCTTGCACATACATGTGATTATGCGCAGAGGTCCACCCTACCAGCCAACCTCAGATCTCTACGCAGGCACACATGAATGCACGTACATTTCCAGAAATAACCTCCCAAAAATCAACCAAATTCCAAGAAATCCAAACATGGCAATGCTTGCACATACATGTGATTATGCGCAGAGGTCCACCCTACCAGCCAACCTCAGATCTCTACGCAGGCACACATGAATGCACGTACATTTCCAGAAATAACCTCCCAAAAATCAACCAAATTCCAAGAAATCCAAACATGGCAATGCTTGCACATACATGTGATTATGCGCAGAGGTCCACCCTACCAGCCAACCTCAGATCTCTACGCAGGCACACATGAATGCACGTACATTTCCAGAAATAACCTCCCAAAAATCAACCAAATTCCAAGAAATCCAAACATGGCAATGCTTGCACATACATGTGATTATGCGCAGAGGTCCACCCTACCAGCCAACCTCAGATCTCTACGCAGGCACACATGAATGCACGTACATTTCCAGAAATAACCTCCCAAAAATCAACCAAATTCCAAGAAATCCAAACATGGCAATGCTTGCACATACATGTGATTATGCGCAGAGGTCCACCCTACCAGCCAACCTCAGATCTCTACGCAGGCACACATGAATGCACGTACATTTCCAGAAATAACCTCCCAAAAATCAACCAAATTCCAAGAAATCCAAACATGGCAATGCTTGCACATACATGTGATTATGCGCAGAGGTCCACCCTACCAGCCAACCTCAGATCTCTACGCAGGCACACATGAATGCACGTACATTTCCAGAAATAACCTCCCAAAAATCAACCAAATTCCAAGAAATCCAAACATGGCAATGCTTGCACATACATGTGATTATGCGCAGAGGTCCACCCTACCAGCCAACCTCAGATCTCTACGCAGGCACACATGAATGCACGTACATTTCCAGAAATAACCTCCCAAAAATCAACCAAATTCCAAGAAATCCAAACATGGCAATGCTTGCACATACATGTGATTATGCGCAGAGGTCCACCCTACCAGCCAACCTCAGATCTCTACGCAGGCACACATGAATGCACGTACATTTCCAGAAATAACCTCCCAAAAATCAACCAAATTCCAAGAAATCCAAACATGGCAATGCTTGCACATACATGTGATTATGCGCAGAGGTCCACCCTACCAGCCAACCTCAGATCTCTACGCAGGCACACATGAATGCACGTACATTTCCAGAAATAACCTCCCAAAAATCAACCAAATTCCAAGAAATCCAAACATGGCAATGCTTGCACATACATGTGATTATGCGCAGAGGTCCACCCTACCAGCCAACCTCAGATCTCTACGCAGGCACACATGAATGCACGTACATTTCCAGAAATAACCTCCCAAAAATCAACCAAATTCCAAGAAATCCAAACATGGCAATGCTTGCACATACATGTGATTATGCGCAGAGGTCCACCCTACCAGCCAACCTCAGATCTCTACGCAGGCACACATGAATGCACGTACATTTCCAGAAATAACCTCCCAAAAATCAACCAAATTCCAAGAAATCCAAACATGGCAATGCTTGCACATACATGTGATTATGCGCAGAGGTCCACCCTACCAGCCAACCTCAGATCTCTACGCAGGCACACATGAATGCACGTACATTTCCAGAAATAACCTCCCAAAAATCAACCAAATTCCAAGAAATCCAAACATGGCAATGCTTGCACATACATGTGATTATGCGCAGAGGTCCACCCTACCAGCCAACCTCAGATCTCTACGCAGGCACACATGAATGCACGTACATTTCCAGAAATAACCTCCCAAAAATCAACCAAATTCCAAGAAATCCAAACATGGCAATGCTTGCACATACATGTGATTATGCGCAGAGGTCCACCCTACCAGCCAACCTCAGATCTCTACGCAGGCACACATGAATGCACGTACATTTCCAGAAATAACCTCCCAAAAATCAACCAAATTCCAAGAAATCCAAACATGGCAATGCTTGCACATACATGTGATTATGCGCAGAGGTCCACCCTACCAGCCAACCTCAGATCTCTACGCAGGCACACATGAATGCACGTACATTTCCAGAAATAACCTCCCAAAAATCAACCAAATTCCAAGAAATCCAAACATGGCAATGCTTGCACATACATGTGATTATGCGCAGAGGTCCACCCTACCAGCCAACCTCAGATCTCTACGCAGGCACACATGAATGCACGTACATTTCCAGAAATAACCTCCCAAAAATCAACCAAATTCCAAGAAATCCAAACATGGCAATGCTTGCACATACATGTGATTATGCGCAGAGGTCCACCCTACCAGCCAACCTCAGATCTCTACGCAGGCACACATGAATGCACGTACATTTCCAGAAATAACCTCCCAAAAATCAACCAAATTCCAAGAAATCCAAACATGGCAATGCTTGCACATACATGTGATTATGCGCAGAGGTCCACCCTACCAGCCAACCTCAGATCTCTACGCAGGCACACATGAATGCACGTACATTTCCAGAAATAACCTCCCAAAAATCAACCAAATTCCAAGAAATCCAAACATGGCAATGCTTGCACATACATGTGATTATGCGCAGAGGTCCACCCTACCAGCCAACCTCAGATCTCTACGCAGGCACACATGAATGCACGTACATTTCCAGAAATAACCTCCCAAAAATCAACCAAATTCCAAGAAATCCAAACATGGCAATGCTTGCACATACATGTGATTATGCGCAGAGGTCCACCCTACCAGCCAACCTCAGATCTCTACGCAGGCACACATGAATGCACGTACATTTCCAGAAATAACCTCCCAAAAATCAACCAAATTCCAAGAAATCCAAACATGGCAATGCTTGCACATACATGTGATTATGCGCAGAGGTCCACCCTACCAGCCAACCTCAGATCTCTACGCAGGCACACATGAATGCACGTACATTTCCAGAAATAACCTCCCAAAAATCAACCAAATTCCAAGAAATCCAAACATGGCAATGCTTGCACATACATGTGATTATGCGCAGAGGTCCACCCTACCAGCCAACCTCAGATCTCTACGCAGGCACACATGAATGCACGTACATTTCCAGAAATAACCTCCCAAAAATCAACCAAATTCCAAGAAATCCAAACATGGCAATGCTTGCACATACATGTGATTATGCGCAGAGGTCCACCCTACCAGCCAACCTCAGATCTCTACGCAGGCACACATGAATGCACGTACATTTCCAGAAATAACCTCCCAAAAATCAACCAAATTCCAAGAAATCCAAACATGGCAATGCTTGCACATACATGTGATTATGCGCAGAGGTCCACCCTACCAGCCAACCTCAGATCTCTACGCAGGCACACATGAATGCACGTACATTTCCAGAAATAACCTCCCAAAAATCAACCAAATTCCAAGAAATCCAAACATGGCAATGCTTGCACATACATGTGATTATGCGCAGAGGTCCACCCTACCAGCCAACCTCAGATCTCTACGCAGGCACACATGAATGCACGTACATTTCCAGAAATAACCTCCCAAAAATCAACCAAATTCCAAGAAATCCAAACATGGCAATGCTTGCACATACATGTGATTATGCGCAGAGGTCCACCCTACCAGCCAACCTCAGATCTCTACGCAGGCACACATGAATGCACGTACATTTCCAGAAATAACCTCCCAAAAATCAACCAAATTCCAAGAAATCCAAACATGGCAATGCTTGCACATACATGTGATTATGCGCAGAGGTCCACCCTACCAGCCAACCTCAGATCTCTACGCAGGCACACATGAATGCACGTACATTTCCAGAAATAACCTCCCAAAAATCAACCAAATTCCAAGAAATCCAAACATGGCAATGCTTGCACATACATGTGATTATGCGCAGAGGTCCACCCTACCAGCCAACCTCAGATCTCTACGCAGGCACACATGAATGCACGTACATTTCCAGAAATAACCTCCCAAAAATCAACCAAATTCCAAGAAATCCAAACATGGCAATGCTTGCACATACATGTGATTATGCGCAGAGGTCCACCCTACCAGCCAACCTCAGATCTCTACGCAGGCACACATGAATGCACGTACATTTCCAGAAATAACCTCCCAAAATCAACCAAATTCCAAGAAATCCAAACATGGCAATGCTTGCACATACATGTGATTATGCGCAGAGGTCCACCCTACCAGCCAACCTCAGATCTCTACGCAGGCACACATGAATGCACGTACATTTCCAGAAATAACCTCCCAAAAATCAACCAAATTCCAAGAAATCCAAACATGGCAATGCTTGCACATACATGTGATTATGCGCAGAGGTCCACCCTACCAGCCAACCTCAGATCTCTACGCAGGCACACATGAATGCACGTACATTTCCAGAAATAACCTCCCAAAAATCAACCAAATTCCAAGAAATCCAAACATGGCAATGCTTGCACATACATGTGATTATGCGCAGAGGTCCACCCTACCAGCCAACCTCAGATCTCTACGCAGGCACACATGAATGCACGTACATTTCCAGAAATAACCTCCCAAAAATCAACCAAATTCCAAGAAATCCAAACATGGCAATGCTTGCACATACATGTGATTATGCGCAGAGGTCCACCCTACCAGCCAACCTCAGATCTCTACGCAGGCACACATGAATGCACGTACATTTCCAGAAATAACCTCCCAAAATCAACCAAATTCCAAGAAATCCAAACATGGCAATGCTTGCACATACATGTGATTATGCGCAGAGGTCCACCCTACCAGCCAACCTCAGATCTCTACGCAGGCACACATGAATGCACGTACATTTCCAGAAATAACCTCCCAAAAATCAACCAAATTCCAAGAAATCCAAACATGGCAATGCTTGCACATACATGTGATTATGCGCAGAGGTCCACCCTACCAGCCAACCTCAGATCTCTACGCAGGCACACATGAATGCACGTACATTTCCAGAAATAACCTCCCAAAATCAACCAAATTCCAAGAAATCCAAACATGGCAATGCTTGCACATACATGTGATTATGCGCAGAGGTCCACCCTACCAGCCAACCTCAGATCTCTACGCAGGCACACATGAATGCACGTACATTTCCAGAAATAACCTCCCAAAATCAACCAAATTCCAAGAAATCCAAACATGGCAATGCTTGCACATACATGTGATTATGCGCAGAGGTCCACCCTACCAGCCAACCTCAGATCTCTACGCAGGCACACATGAATGCACGTACATTTCCAGAAATAACCTCCCAAAAATCAACCAAATTCCAAGAAATCCAAACATGGCAATGCTTGCACATACATGTGATTATGCGCAGAGGTCCACCCTACCAGCCAACCTCAGATCTCTACGCAGGCACACATGAATGCACGTACATTTCCAGAAATAACCTCCCAAAATCAACCAAATTCCAAGAAATCCAAACATGGCAATGCTTGCACATACATGTGATTATGCGCAGAGGTCCACCCTACCAGCCAACCTCAGATCTCTACGCAGGCACACATGAATGCACGTACATTTCCAGAAATAACCTCCCAAAATCAACCAAATTCCAAGAAATCCAAACATGGCAATGCTTGCACATACATGTGATTATGCGCAGAGGTCCACCCTACCAGCCAACCTCAGATCTCTACGCAGGCACACATGAATGCACGTACATTTCCAGAAATAACCTCCCAAAATCAACCAAATTCCAAGAAATCCAAACATGGCAATGCTTGCACATACATGTGATTATGCGCAGAGGTCCACCCTACCAGCCAACCTCAGATCTCTACGCAGGCACACATGAATGCACGTACATTTCCAGAAATAACCTCCCAAAATCAACCAAATTCCAAGAAATCCAAACATGGCAATGCTTGCACATACATGTGATTATGCGCAGAGGTCCACCCTACCAGCCAACCTCAGATCTCTACGCAGGCACACATGAATGCACGTACATTTCCAGAAATAACCTCCCAAAAATCAACCAAATTCCAAGAAATCCAAACATGGCAATGCTTGCACATACATGTGATTATGCGCAGAGGTCCACCCTACCAGCCAACCTCAGATCTCTACGCAGGCACACATGAATGCACGTACATTTCCAGAAATAACCTCCCAAAAATCAACCAAATTCCAAGAAATCCAAACATGGCAATGCTTGCACATACATGTGATTATGCGCAGAGGTCCACCCTACCAGCCAACCTCAGATCTCTACGCAGGCACACATGAATGCACGTACATTTCCAGAAATAACCTCCCAAAAATCAACCAAATTCCAAGAAATCCAAACATGGCAATGCTTGCACATACATGTGATTATGCGCAGAGGTCCACCCTACCAGCCAACCTCAGATCTCTACGCAGGCACACATGAATGCACGTACATTTCCAGAAATAACCTCCCAAAATCAACCAAATTCCAAGAAATCCAAACATGGCAATGCTTGCACATACATGTGATTATGCGCAGAGGTCCACCCTACCAGCCAACCTCAGATCTCTACGCAGGCACACATGAATGCACGTACATTTCCAGAAATAACCTCCCAAAATCAACCAAATTCCAAGAAATCCAAACATGGCAATGCTTGCACATACATGTGATTATGCGCAGAGGTCCACCCTACCAGCCAACCTCAGATCTCTACGCAGGCACACATGAATGCACGTACATTTCCAGAAATAACCTCCCAAAAATCAACCAAATTCCAAGAAATCCAAACATGGCAATGCTTGCACATACATGTGATTATGCGCAGAGGTCCACCCTACCAGCCAACCTCAGATCTCTACGCAGGCACACATGAATGCACGTACATTTCCAGAAATAACCTCCCAAAAATCAACCAAATTCCAAGAAATCCAAACATGGCAATGCTTGCACATACATGTGATTATGCGCAGAGGTCCACCCTACCAGCCAACCTCAGATCTCTACGCAGGCACACATGAATGCACGTACATTTCCAGAAATAACCTCCCAAAATCAACCAAATTCCAAGAAATCCAAACATGGCAATGCTTGCACATACATGTGATTATGCGCAGAGGTCCACCCTACCAGCCAACCTCAGATCTCTACGCAGGCACACATGAATGCACGTACATTTCCAGAAATAACCTCCCAAAAATCAACCAAATTCCAAGAAATCCAAACATGGCAATGCTTGCACATACATGTGATTATGCGCAGAGGTCCACCCTACCAGCCAACCTCAGATCTCTACGCAGGCACACATGAATGCACGTACATTTCCAGAAATAACCTCCCAAAAATCAACCAAATTCCAAGAAATCCAAACATGGCAATGCTTGCACATACATGTGATTATGCGCAGAGGTCCACCCTACCAGCCAACCTCAGATCTCTACGCAGGCACACATGAATGCACGTACATTTCCAGAAATAACCTCCCAAAAATCAACCAAATTCCAAGAAATCCAAACATGGCAATGCTTGCACATACATGTGATTATGCGCAGAGGTCCACCCTACCAGCCAACCTCAGATCTCTACGCAGGCACACATGAATGCACGTACATTTCCAGAAATAACCTCCCAAAATCAACCAAATTCCAAGAAATCCAAACATGGCAATGCTTGCACATACATGTGATTATGCGCAGAGGTCCACCCTACCAGCCAACCTCAGATCTCTACGCAGGCACACATGAATGCACGTACATTTCCAGAAATAACCTCCCAAAATCAACCAAATTCCAAGAAATCCAAACATGGCAATGCTTGCACATACATGTGATTATGCGCAGAGGTCCACCCTACCAGCCAACCTCAGATCTCTACGCAGGCACACATGAATGCACGTACATTTCCAGAAATAACCTCCCAAAATCAACCAAATTCCAAGAAATCCAAACATGGCAATGCTTGCACATACATGTGATTATGCGCAGAGGTCCACCCTACCAGCCAACCTCAGATCTCTACGCAGGCACACATGAATGCACGTACATTTCCAGAAATAACCTCCCAAAAATCAACCAAATTCCAAGAAATCCAAACATGGCAATGCTTGCACATACATGTGATTATGCGCAGAGGTCCACCCTACCAGCCAACCTCAGATCTCTACGCAGGCACACATGAATGCACGTACATTTCCAGAAATAACCTCCCAAAATCAACCAAATTCCAAGAAATCCAAACATGGCAATGCTTGCACATACATGTGATTATGCGCAGAGGTCCACCCTACCAGCCAACCTCAGATCTCTACGCAGGCACACATGAATGCACGTACATTTCCAGAAATAACCTCCCAAAAATCAACCAAATTCCAAGAAATCCAAACATGGCAATGCTTGCACATACATGTGATTATGCGCAGAGGTCCACCCTACCAGCCAACCTCAGATCTCTACGCAGGCACACATGAATGCACGTACATTTCCAGAAATAACCTCCCAAAATCAACCAAATTCCAAGAAATCCAAACATGGCAATGCTTGCACATACATGTGATTATGCGCAGAGGTCCACCCTACCAGCCAACCTCAGATCTCTACGCAGGCACACATGAATGCACGTACATTTCCAGAAATAACCTCCCAAAATCAACCAAATTCCAAGAAATCCAAACATGGCAATGCTTGCACATACATGTGATTATGCGCAGAGGTCCACCCTACCAGCCAACCTCAGATCTCTACGCAGGCACACATGAATGCACGTACATTTCCAGAAATAACCTCCCAAAATCAACCAAATTCCAAGAAATCCAAACATGGCAATGCTTGCACATACATGTGATTATGCGCAGAGGTCCACCCTACCAGCCAACCTCAGATCTCTACGCAGGCACACATGAATGCACGTACATTTCCAGAAATAACCTCCCAAAATCAACCAAATTCCAAGAAATCCAAACATGGCAATGCTTGCACATACATGTGATTATGCGCAGAGGTCCACCCTACCAGCCAACCTCAGATCTCTACGCAGGCACACATGAATGCACGTACATTTCCAGAAATAACCTCCCAAAATCAACCAAATTCCAAGAAATCCAAACATGGCAATGCTTGCACATACATGTGATTATGCGCAGAGGTCCACCCTACCAGCCAACCTCAGATCTCTACGCAGGCACACATGAATGCACGTACATTTCCAGAAATAACCTCCCAAAATCAACCAAATTCCAAGAAATCCAAACATGGCAATGCTTGCACATACATGTGATTATGCGCAGAGGTCCACCCTACCAGCCAACCTCAGATCTCTACGCAGGCACACATGAATGCACGTACATTTCCAGAAATAACCTCCCAAAAATCAACCAAATTCCAAGAAATCCAAACATGGCAATGCTTGCACATACATGTGATTATGCGCAGAGGTCCACCCTACCAGCCAACCTCAGATCTCTACGCAGGCACACATGAATGCACGTACATTTCCAGAAATAACCTCCCAAAATCAACCAAATTCCAAGAATCCAAACATGGCAATGCTTGCACATACATGTGATTATGCGCAGAGGTCCACCCTACCAGCCAACCTCAGATCTCTACGCAGGCACACATGAATGCACGTACATTTCCAGAAATAACCTCCCAAAATCAACCAAATTCCAAGAAATCCAAACATGGCAATGCTTGCACATACATGTGATTATGCGCAGAGGTCCACCCTACCAGCCAACCTCAGATCTCTACGCAGGCACACATGAATGCACGTACATTTCCAGAAATAACCTCCCAAAATCAACCAAATTCCAAGAAATCCAAACATGGCAATGCTTGCACATACATGTGATTATGCGCAGAGGTCCACCCTACCAGCCAACCTCAGATCTCTACGCAGGCACACATGAATGCACGTACATTTCCAGAAATAACCTCCCAAAATCAACCAAATTCCAAGAAATCCAAACATGGCAATGCTTGCACATACATGTGATTATGCGCAGAGGTCCACCCTACCAGCCAACCTCAGATCTCTACGCAGGCACACATGAATGCACGTACATTTCCAGAAATAACCTCCCAAAAATCAACCAATTCCAAGAAATCCAAACATGGCAATGCTTGCACATACATGTGATTATGCGCAGAGGTCCACCCTACCAGCCAACCTCAGATCTCTACCAGCACACATGAATGCACGTACATTTCCAGAAATAACCTCCCAAAATCAACCAAATTCCAAGAAATCCAAACATGGCAATGCTTGCACAACATGTGATTATGCGCAGAGGTCCACCCTACCAGCCAACCTCAGATCTCTACGCAGGCACACATGAATGCACGTACATTTCCAGAAATAACCTCCCAAAAATCAACCAATTCCAAGAATCCAAACATGGCAATGCTTGCACATACATGTGATTATGCGCAGAGGTCCACCCTACCAGCCAACCTCAGATCTCTACGCAGGCACACATGAATGCACGTACATTTCCAGAAATAACTCCCAAAATCAACCAAATTCCAAGAAATCCAAACATGGCAATGCTTGCACATACATGTGATTATGCGCAGAGGTCCACCCACAGCCAACCTCAGATCTCTACGCAGGCACACATGAATGCACGTACATTTT
>NW_020328835.1:0-33134 GCF_001858045.2 Oreochromis niloticus
GAGGTCCACCCTACCAGCCAACCTCAGATCTCTACGCAGGCACACATGAATGCACGTACATTTCCAGAAATAACCTCCCAAAAATCAACCAAATTCCAAGAAATCCAAACATGGCAATGCTTGCACATACATGTGATTATGCGCAGAGGTCCACCCTACCAGCCAACCTCAGATCTCTACGCAGGCACACATGAATGCACGTACATTTCCAGAAATAACCTCCCAAAATCAACCAAATTCCAAGAAATCCAAACATGGCAATGCTTGCACATACATGTGATTATGCGCAGAGGTCCACCCTACCAGCCAACCTCAGATCTCTACGCAGGCACACATGAATGCACGTACATTTCCAGAAATAACCTCCCAAAAATCAACCAAATTCCAAGAAATCCAAACATGGCAATGCTTGCACATACATGTGATTATGCGCAGAGGTCCACCCTACCAGCCAACCTCAGATCTCTACGCAGGCACACATGAATGCACGTACATTTCCAGAAATAACCTCCCAAAAATCAACCAAATTCCAAGAAATCCAAACATGGCAATGCTTGCACATACATGTGATTATGCGCAGAGGTCCACCCTACCAGCCAACCTCAGATCTCTACGCAGGCACACATGAATGCACGTACATTTCCAGAAATAACCTCCCAAAAATCAACCAAATTCCAAGAAATCCAAACATGGCAATGCTTGCACATACATGTGATTATGCGCAGAGGTCCACCCTACCAGCCAACCTCAGATCTCTACGCAGGCACACATGAATGCACGTACATTTCCAGAAATAACCTCCCAAAAATCAACCAAATTCCAAGAAATCCAAACATGGCAATGCTTGCACATACATGTGATTATGCGCAGAGGTCCACCCTACCAGCCAACCTCAGATCTCTACGCAGGCACACATGAATGCACGTACATTTCCAGAAATAACCTCCCAAAAATCAACCAAATTCCAAGAAATCCAAACATGGCAATGCTTGCACATACATGTGATTATGCGCAGAGGTCCACCCTACCAGCCAACCTCAGATCTCTACGCAGGCACACATGAATGCACGTACATTTCCAGAAATAACCTCCCAAAATCAACCAAATTCCAAGAAATCCAAACATGGCAATGCTTGCACATACATGTGATTATGCGCAGAGGTCCACCCTACCAGCCAACCTCAGATCTCTACGCAGGCACACATGAATGCACGTACATTTCCAGAAATAACCTCCCAAAAATCAACCAAATTCCAAGAAATCCAAACATGGCAATGCTTGCACATACATGTGATTATGCGCAGAGGTCCACCCTACCAGCCAACCTCAGATCTCTACGCAGGCACACATGAATGCACGTACATTTCCAGAAATAACCTCCCAAAAATCAACCAAATTCCAAGAAATCCAAACATGGCAATGCTTGCACATACATGTGATTATGCGCAGAGGTCCACCCTACCAGCCAACCTCAGATCTCTACGCAGGCACACATGAATGCACGTACATTTCCAGAAATAACCTCCCAAAAATCAACCAAATTCCAAGAAATCCAAACATGGCAATGCTTGCACATACATGTGATTATGCGCAGAGGTCCACCCTACCAGCCAACCTCAGATCTCTACGCAGGCACACATGAATGCACGTACATTTCCAGAAATAACCTCCC
Source organism: Oreochromis niloticus (assembly GCF_001858045.2). NCBI lineage: Eukaryota > Metazoa > Chordata > Actinopteri > Cichliformes > Cichlidae > Oreochromis > Oreochromis niloticus. The sequence goes on from NW_020328835.1 coordinate 1,673, forward strand.
AAAAATCAACCAAATTCCAAGAAATCCAAACATGGCAATGCTTGCACATACATGTGATTATGCGCAGAGGTCCACCCTACCAGCCAACCTCAGATCTCTACGCAGGCACACATGAATGCACGTACATTTCCAGAAATAACCTCCCAAAAATCAACCAAATTCCAAGAAATCCAAACATGGCAATGCTTGCACATACATGTGATTATGCGCAGAGGTCCACCCTACCAGCCAACCTCAGATCTCTACGCAGGCACACATGAATGCACGTACATTTCCAGAAATAACCTCCCAAAAATCAACCAAATTCCAAGAAATCCAAACATGGCAATGCTTGCACATACATGTGATTATGCGCAGAGGTCCACCCTACCAGCCAACCTCAGATCTCTACGCAGGCACACATGAATGCACGTACATTACATCCAGAAATAACCTCCCAAAAATCAACCAAATTCCAAGAAATCCAAACATGGCAATGCTTGCACATACATGTGATTATGCGCAGAGGTCCACCCTACCAGCCAACCTCAGATCTCTACGCAGGCACACATGAATGCACGTACATTTCCAGAAATAACCTCCCAAAAATCAACCAAATTCCAAGAAATCCAAACATGGCAATGCTTGCACATACATGTGATTATGCGCAGAGGTCCACCCTACCAGCCAACCTCAGATCTCTACGCAGGCACACATGAATGCACGTACATTTCCAGAAATAACCTCCCAAAAATCAACCAAATTCCAAGAAATCCAAACATGGCAATGCTTGCACATACATGTGATTATGCGCAGAGGTCCACCCTACCAGCCAACCTCAGATCTCTACGCAGGCACACATGAATGCACGTACATTTCCAGAAATAACCTCCCAAAAATCAACCAAATTCCAAGAAATCCAAACATGGCAATGCTTGCACATACATGTGATTATGCGCAGAGGTCCACCCTACCAGCCAACCTCAGATCTCTACGCAGGCACACATGAATGCACGTACATTTCCAGAAATAACCTCCCAAAAATCAACCAAATTCCAAGAAATCCAAACATGGCAATGCTTGCACATACATGTGATTATGCGCAGAGGTCCACCCTACCAGCCAACCTCAGATCTCTACGCAGGCACACATGAATGCACGTACATTTCCAGAAATAACCTCCCAAAAATCAACCAAATTCCAAGAAATCCAAACATGGCAATGCTTGCACATACATGTGATTATGCGCAGAGGTCCACCCTACCAGCCAACCTCAGATCTCTACGCAGGCACACATGAATGCACGTACATTTCCAGAAATAACCTCCCAAAAATCAACCAAATTCCAAGAAATCCAAACATGGCAATGCTTGCACATACATGTGATTATGCGCAGAGGTCCACCCTACCAGCCAACCTCAGATCTCTACGCAGGCACACATGAATGCACGTACATTTCCAGAAATAACCTCCCAAAAATCAACCAAATTCCAAGAAATCCAAACATGGCAATGCTTGCACATACATGTGATTATGCGCAGAGGTCCACCCTACCAGCCAACCTCAGATCTCTACGCAGGCACACATGAATGCACGTACATTTCCAGAAATAACCTCCCAAAAATCAACCAAATTCCAAGAAATCCAAACATGGCAATGCTTGCACATACATGTGATTATGCGCAGAGGTCCACCCTACCAGCCAACCTCAGATCTCTACGCAGGCACACATGAATGCACGTACATTTCCAGAAATAACCTCCCAAAAATCAACCAAATTCCAAGAAATCCAAACATGGCAATGCTTGCACATACATGTGATTATGCGCAGAGGTCCACCCTACCAGCCAACCTCAGATCTCTACGCAGGCACACATGAATGCACGTACATTTCCAGAAATAACCTCCCAAAAATCAACCAAATTCCAAGAAATCCAAACATGGCAATGCTTGCACATACATGTGATTATGCGCAGAGGTCCACCCTACCAGCCAACCTCAGATCTCTACGCAGGCACACATGAATGCACGTACATTTCCAGAAATAACCTCCCAAAAATCAACCAAATTCCAAGAAATCCAAACATGGCAATGCTTGCACATACATGTGATTATGCGCAGAGGTCCACCCTACCAGCCAACCTCAGATCTCTACGCAGGCACACATGAATGCACGTACATTTCCAGAAATAACCTCCCAAAAATCAACCAAATTCCAAGAAATCCAAACATGGCAATGCTTGCACATACATGTGATTATGCGCAGAGGTCCACCCTACCAGCCAACCTCAGATCTCTACGCAGGCACACATGAATGCACGTACATTTCCAGAAATAACCTCCCAAAAATCAACCAAATTCCAAGAAATCCAAACATGGCAATGCTTGCACATACATGTGATTATGCGCAGAGGTCCACCCTACCAGCCAACCTCAGATCTCTACGCAGGCACACATGAATGCACGTACATTTCCAGAAATAACCTCCCAAAAATCAACCAAATTCCAAGAAATCCAAACATGGCAATGCTTGCACATACATGTGATTATGCGCAGAGGTCCACCCTACCAGCCAACCTCAGATCTCTACGCAGGCACACATGAATGCACGTACATTTCCAGAAATAACCTCCCAAAAATCAACCAAATTCCAAGAAATCCAAACATGGCAATGCTTGCACATACATGTGATTATGCGCAGAGGTCCACCCTACCAGCCAACCTCAGATCTCTACGCAGGCACACATGAATGCACGTACATTTCCAGAAATAACCTCCCAAAAATCAACCAAATTCCAAGAAATCCAAACATGGCAATGCTTGCACATACATGTGATTATGCGCAGAGGTCCACCCTACCAGCCAACCTCAGATCTCTACGCAGGCACACATGAATGCACGTACATTTCCAGAAATAACCTCCCAAAAATCAACCAAATTCCAAGAAATCCAAACATGGCAATGCTTGCACATACATGTGATTATGCGCAGAGGTCCACCCTACCAGCCAACCTCAGATCTCTACGCAGGCACACATGAATGCACGTACATTTCCAGAAATAACCTCCCAAAAATCAACCAAATTCCAAGAAATCCAAACATGGCAATGCTTGCACATACATGTGATTATGCGCAGAGGTCCACCCTACCAGCCAACCTCAGATCTCTACGCAGGCACACATGAATGCACGTACATTTCCAGAAATAACCTCCCAAAAATCAACCAAATTCCAAGAAATCCAAACATGGCAATGCTTGCACATACATGTGATTATGCGCAGAGGTCCACCCTACCAGCCAACCTCAGATCTCTACGCAGGCACACATGAATGCACGTACATTTCCAGAAATAACCTCCCAAAAATCAACCAAATTCCAAGAAATCCAAACATGGCAATGCTTGCACATACATGTGATTATGCGCAGAGGTCCACCCTACCAGCCAACCTCAGATCTCTACGCAGGCACACATGAATGCACGTACATTTCCAGAAATAACCTCCCAAAAATCAACCAAATTCCAAGAAATCCAAACATGGCAATGCTTGCACATACATGTGATTATGCGCAGAGGTCCACCCTACCAGCCAACCTCAGATCTCTACGCAGGCACACATGAATGCACGTACATTTCCAGAAATAACCTCCCAAAAATCAACCAAATTCCAAGAAATCCAAACATGGCAATGCTTGCACATACATGTGATTATGCGCAGAGGTCCACCCTACCAGCCAACCTCAGATCTCTACGCAGGCACACATGAATGCACGTACATTTCCAGAAATAACCTCCCAAAAATCAACCAAATTCCAAGAAATCCAAACATGGCAATGCTTGCACATACATGTGATTATGCGCAGAGGTCCACCCTACCAGCCAACCTCAGATCTCTACGCAGGCACACATGAATGCACGTACATTTCCAGAAATAACCTCCCAAAAATCAACCAAATTCCAAGAAATCCAAACATGGCAATGCTTGCACATACATGTGATTATGCGCAGAGGTCCACCCTACCAGCCAACCTCAGATCTCTACGCAGGCACACATGAATGCACGTACATTTCCAGAAATAACCTCCCAAAAATCAACCAAATTCCAAGAAATCCAAACATGGCAATGCTTGCACATACATGTGATTATGCGCAGAGGTCCACCCTACCAGCCAACCTCAGATCTCTACGCAGGCACACATGAATGCACGTACATTTCCAGAAATAACCTCCCAAAAATCAACCAAATTCCAAGAAATCCAAACATGGCAATGCTTGCACATACATGTGATTATGCGCAGAGGTCCACCCTACCAGCCAACCTCAGATCTCTACGCAGGCACACATGAATGCACGTACATTTCCAGAAATAACCTCCCAAAAATCAACCAAATTCCAAGAAATCCAAACATGGCAATGCTTGCACATACATGTGATTATGCGCAGAGGTCCACCCTACCAGCCAACCTCAGATCTCTACGCAGGCACACATGAATGCACGTACATTTCCAGAAATAACCTCCCAAAAATCAACCAAATTCCAAGAAATCCAAACATGGCAATGCTTGCACATACATGTGATTATGCGCAGAGGTCCACCCTACCAGCCAACCTCAGATCTCTACGCAGGCACACATGAATGCACGTACATTTCCAGAAATAACCTCCCAAAAATCAACCAAATTCCAAGAAATCCAAACATGGCAATGCTTGCACATACATGTGATTATGCGCAGAGGTCCACCCTACCAGCCAACCTCAGATCTCTACGCAGGCACACATGAATGCACGTACATTTCCAGAAATAACCTCCCAAAAATCAACCAAATTCCAAGAAATCCAAACATGGCAATGCTTGCACATACATGTGATTATGCGCAGAGGTCCACCCTACCAGCCAACCTCAGATCTCTACGCAGGCACACATGAATGCACGTACATTTCCAGAAATAACCTCCCAAAAATCAACCAAATTCCAAGAAATCCAAACATGGCAATGCTTGCACATACATGTGATTATGCGCAGAGGTCCACCCTACCAGCCAACCTCAGATCTCTACGCAGGCACACATGAATGCACGTACATTTCCAGAAATAACCTCCCAAAAATCAACCAAATTCCAAGAAATCCAAACATGGCAATGCTTGCACATACATGTGATTATGCGCAGAGGTCCACCCTACCAGCCAACCTCAGATCTCTACGCAGGCACACATGAATGCACGTACATTTCCAGAAATAACCTCCCAAAAATCAACCAAATTCCAAGAAATCCAAACATGGCAATGCTTGCACATACATGTGATTATGCGCAGAGGTCCACCCTACCAGCCAACCTCAGATCTCTACGCAGGCACACATGAATGCACGTACATTTCCAGAAATAACCTCCCAAAAATCAACCAAATTCCAAGAAATCCAAACATGGCAATGCTTGCACATACATGTGATTATGCGCAGAGGTCCACCCTACCAGCCAACCTCAGATCTCTACGCAGGCACACATGAATGCACGTACATTTCCAGAAATAACCTCCCAAAAATCAACCAAATTCCAAGAAATCCAAACATGGCAATGCTTGCACATACATGTGATTATGCGCAGAGGTCCACCCTACCAGCCAACCTCAGATCTCTACGCAGGCACACATGAATGCACGTACATTTCCAGAAATAACCTCCCAAAAATCAACCAAATTCCAAGAAATCCAAACATGGCAATGCTTGCACATACATGTGATTATGCGCAGAGGTCCACCCTACCAGCCAACCTCAGATCTCTACGCAGGCACACATGAATGCACGTACATTTCCAGAAATAACCTCCCAAAAATCAACCAAATTCCAAGAAATCCAAACATGGCAATGCTTGCACATACATGTGATTATGCGCAGAGGTCCACCCTACCAGCCAACCTCAGATCTCTACGCAGGCACACATGAATGCACGTACATTTCCAGAAATAACCTCCCAAAAATCAACCAAATTCCAAGAAATCCAAACATGGCAATGCTTGCACATACATGTGATTATGCGCAGAGGTCCACCCTACCAGCCAACCTCAGATCTCTACGCAGGCACACATGAATGCACGTACATTTCCAGAAATAACCTCCCAAAAATCAACCAAATTCCAAGAAATCCAAACATGGCAATGCTTGCACATACATGTGATTATGCGCAGAGGTCCACCCTACCAGCCAACCTCAGATCTCTACGCAGGCACACATGAATGCACGTACATTTCCAGAAATAACCTCCCAAAAATCAACCAAATTCCAAGAAATCCAAACATGGCAATGCTTGCACATACATGTGATTATGCGCAGAGGTCCACCCTACCAGCCAACCTCAGATCTCTACGCAGGCACACATGAATGCACGTACATTTCCAGAAATAACCTCCCAAAAATCAACCAAATTCCAAGAAATCCAAACATGGCAATGCTTGCACATACATGTGATTATGCGCAGAGGTCCACCCTACCAGCCAACCTCAGATCTCTACGCAGGCACACATGAATGCACGTACATTTCCAGAAATAACCTCCCAAAAATCAACCAAATTCCAAGAAATCCAAACATGGCAATGCTTGCACATACATGTGATTATGCGCAGAGGTCCACCCTACCAGCCAACCTCAGATCTCTACGCAGGCACACATGAATGCACGTACATTTCCAGAAATAACCTCCCAAAAATCAACCAAATTCCAAGAAATCCAAACATGGCAATGCTTGCACATACATGTGATTATGCGCAGAGGTCCACCCTACCAGCCAACCTCAGATCTCTACGCAGGCACACATGAATGCACGTACATTTCCAGAAATAACCTCCCAAAAATCAACCAAATTCCAAGAAATCCAAACATGGCAATGCTTGCACATACATGTGATTATGCGCAGAGGTCCACCCTACCAGCCAACCTCAGATCTCTACGCAGGCACACATGAATGCACGTACATTTCCAGAAATAACCTCCCAAAAATCAACCAAATTCCAAGAAATCCAAACATGGCAATGCTTGCACATACATGTGATTATGCGCAGAGGTCCACCCTACCAGCCAACCTCAGATCTCTACGCAGGCACACATGAATGCACGTACATTTCCAGAAATAACCTCCCAAAAATCAACCAAATTCCAAGAAATCCAAACATGGCAATGCTTGCACATACATGTGATTATGCGCAGAGGTCCACCCTACCAGCCAACCTCAGATCTCTACGCAGGCACACATGAATGCACGTACATTTCCAGAAATAACCTCCCAAAAATCAACCAAATTCCAAGAAATCCAAACATGGCAATGCTTGCACATACATGTGATTATGCGCAGAGGTCCACCCTACCAGCCAACCTCAGATCTCTACGCAGGCACACATGAATGCACGTACATTTCCAGAAATAACCTCCCAAAAATCAACCAAATTCCAAGAAATCCAAACATGGCAATGCTTGCACATACATGTGATTATGCGCAGAGGTCCACCCTACCAGCCAACCTCAGATCTCTACGCAGGCACACATGAATGCACGTACATTTCCAGAAATAACCTCCCAAAAATCAACCAAATTCCAAGAAATCCAAACATGGCAATGCTTGCACATACATGTGATTATGCGCAGAGGTCCACCCTACCAGCCAACCTCAGATCTCTACGCAGGCACACATGAATGCACGTACATTTCCAGAAATAACCTCCCAAAAATCAACCAAATTCCAAGAAATCCAAACATGGCAATGCTTGCACATACATGTGATTATGCGCAGAGGTCCACCCTACCAGCCAACCTCAGATCTCTACGCAGGCACACATGAATGCACGTACATTTCCAGAAATAACCTCCCAAAAATCAACCAAATTCCAAGAAATCCAAACATGGCAATGCTTGCACATACATGTGATTATGCGCAGAGGTCCACCCTACCAGCCAACCTCAGATCTCTACGCAGGCACACATGAATGCACGTACATTTCCAGAAATAACCTCCCAAAAATCAACCAAATTCCAAGAAATCCAAACATGGCAATGCTTGCACATACATGTGATTATGCGCAGAGGTCCACCCTACCAGCCAACCTCAGATCTCTACGCAGGCACACATGAATGCACGTACATTTCCAGAAATAACCTCCCAAAAATCAACCAAATTCCAAGAAATCCAAACATGGCAATGCTTGCACATACATGTGATTATGCGCAGAGGTCCACCCTACCAGCCAACCTCAGATCTCTACGCAGGCACACATGAATGCACGTACATTTCCAGAAATAACCTCCCAAAAATCAACCAAATTCCAAGAAATCCAAACATGGCAATGCTTGCACATACATGTGATTATGCGCAGAGGTCCACCCTACCAGCCAACCTCAGATCTCTACGCAGGCACACATGAATGCACGTACATTTCCAGAAATAACCTCCCAAAAATCAACCAAATTCCAAGAAATCCAAACATGGCAATGCTTGCACATACATGTGATTATGCGCAGAGGTCCACCCTACCAGCCAACCTCAGATCTCTACGCAGGCACACATGAATGCACGTACATTTCCAGAAATAACCTCCCAAAAATCAACCAAATTCCAAGAAATCCAAACATGGCAATGCTTGCACATACATGTGATTATGCGCAGAGGTCCACCCTACCAGCCAACCTCAGATCTCTACGCAGGCACACATGAATGCACGTACATTTCCAGAAATAACCTCCCAAAAATCAACCAAATTCCAAGAAATCCAAACATGGCAATGCTTGCACATACATGTGATTATGCGCAGAGGTCCACCCTACCAGCCAACCTCAGATCTCTACGCAGGCACACATGAATGCACGTACATTTCCAGAAATAACCTCCCAAAAATCAACCAAATTCCAAGAAATCCAAACATGGCAATGCTTGCACATACATGTGATTATGCGCAGAGGTCCACCCTACCAGCCAACCTCAGATCTCTACGCAGGCACACATGAATGCACGTACATTTCCAGAAATAACCTCCCAAAAATCAACCAAATTCCAAGAAATCCAAACATGGCAATGCTTGCACATACATGTGATTATGCGCAGAGGTCCACCCTACCAGCCAACCTCAGATCTCTACGCAGGCACACATGAATGCACGTACATTTCCAGAAATAACCTCCCAAAAATCAACCAAATTCCAAGAAATCCAAACATGGCAATGCTTGCACATACATGTGATTATGCGCAGAGGTCCACCCTACCAGCCAACCTCAGATCTCTACGCAGGCACACATGAATGCACGTACATTTCCAGAAATAACCTCCCAAAAATCAACCAAATTCCAAGAAATCCAAACATGGCAATGCTTGCACATACATGTGATTATGCGCAGAGGTCCACCCTACCAGCCAACCTCAGATCTCTACGCAGGCACACATGAATGCACGTACATTTCCAGAAATAACCTCCCAAAAATCAACCAAATTCCAAGAAATCCAAACATGGCAATGCTTGCACATACATGTGATTATGCGCAGAGGTCCACCCTACCAGCCAACCTCAGATCTCTACGCAGGCACACATGAATGCACGTACATTTCCAGAAATAACCTCCCAAAAATCAACCAAATTCCAAGAAATCCAAACATGGCAATGCTTGCACATACATGTGATTATGCGCAGAGGTCCACCCTACCAGCCAACCTCAGATCTCTACGCAGGCACACATGAATGCACGTACATTTCCAGAAATAACCTCCCAAAAATCAACCAAATTCCAAGAAATCCAAACATGGCAATGCTTGCACATACATGTGATTATGCGCAGAGGTCCACCCTACCAGCCAACCTCAGATCTCTACGCAGGCACACATGAATGCACGTACATTTCCAGAAATAACCTCCCAAAAATCAACCAAATTCCAAGAAATCCAAACATGGCAATGCTTGCACATACATGTGATTATGCGCAGAGGTCCACCCTACCAGCCAACCTCAGATCTCTACGCAGGCACACATGAATGCACGTACATTTCCAGAAATAACCTCCCAAAAATCAACCAAATTCCAAGAAATCCAAACATGGCAATGCTTGCACATACATGTGATTATGCGCAGAGGTCCACCCTACCAGCCAACCTCAGATCTCTACGCAGGCACACATGAATGCACGTACATTTCCAGAAATAACCTCCCAAAAATCAACCAAATTCCAAGAAATCCAAACATGGCAATGCTTGCACATACATGTGATTATGCGCAGAGGTCCACCCTACCAGCCAACCTCAGATCTCTACGCAGGCACACCATGAATGCACGTACATTTCCAGAAATAACCTCCCAAAAATCAACCAAATTCCAAGAAATCCAAACATGGCAATGCTTGCACATACATGTGATTATGCGCAGAGGTCCACCCTACCAGCCAACCTCAGATCTCTACGCAGGCACACATGAATGCACGTACATTTCCAGAAATAACCTCCCAAAATCAACCAAATTCCAAGAAATCCAAACATGGCAATGCTTGCACATACATGTGATTATGCGCAGAGGTCCACCCTACCAGCCAACCTCAGATCTCTACGCAGGCACACATGAATGCACGTACATTTCCAGAAATAACCTCCCAAAATCAACCAAATTCCAAGAAATCCAAACATGGCAATGCTTGCACATACATGTGATTATGCGCAGAGGTCCACCCTACCAGCCAACCTCAGATCTCTACGCAGGCACACATGAATGCACGTAATTTCACCATCCAGAATAACCTCCCAAAATCAACCAAATTCCAAGAAATCCAAACATGGCAATGCTTGCACATACATGTGATTATGCGCAGAGGTCCACCCTACCAGCCAACCTCAGATCTCTACGCAGGCACACTGAATGCACGTACATTTCCAGAAATAACCTCCCAAAAATCAACCAAATTCCAAGAAATCCAAAATGGCAATGCTTGCAATACATGTGATTATGCGCAGAGGTCCACCCTACAGCCAACCTCAGATCTCTACGCAGACACCATGAATGCACGTACATTTCCAGAAATAACCTCCCAAAATCAACCAAATTCCAAGAAATCCAAACATGGCAATGCTTGCACATACATGTGATTATGCGCAGAGGTCCACCCTACCAGCCAACCTCAGATCTCTACGCAGGCACACATGAATGCACGTACATTTCCCAGAAATAACCTCCCAAAAATCAACCAAATTCAAGAAATCCAAACATGGCAATGCTTGCACATACATGTGATTATGCGCAGAGGTCCACCCTACCAGCCAACCTCAGATCTCTACGCAGGCACACATGAATGCACGTACATTTCCAGAAATAACCTCCCAAAAATCAACCAATTCCAAGAAATCCAACATGGCAATGCTTGCACATACATGTGATTATGCGCAGAGGTCACCCTACCAGCCAACCTCAGATCTCTACGCAGGCACACATGAATGCACGTACATTACACACATCCAGAAATAACCTCCCAAAAATCAACCAAATTCCAAGAAATCCAAACATGGCAATGCTTGCACATACATGTGATTATGCGCAGAGGTCCACCTACCAGCCAACCTCAGATCTCTACGCAGGCACACATGAATGCACGTACATTTCCAGAAATAACCTCCCAAAAATCAACCAAATTCCAAGAAATCCAAACATGGCAATGCTTGCACATACATGTGATTATGCGCAGAGGTCCACCCTACCAGCCAACCTCAGATCTCTACGCAGGCACACATGAATGCACGTACATTTCCAGAAATAACCTCCCAAAAATCAACCAAATTCCAAGAAATCCAAACATGGCAATGCTTGCACATACATGTGATTATGCGCAGAGGTCCACCCTACCAGCCAACCTCAGATCTCTACGCAGGCACACATGAATGCACGTACATTTCCCATCAGAAATAACCTCCCAAAAATCAACCAAATTCCAAGAAATCCAAACATGGCAATGCTTGCACATACATGTGATTATGCGCAGAGGTCCACCCTACCAGCCAACCTCAGATCTCTACGCAGGCACACATGAATGCACGTACATTTCCAGAAATAACCTCCCAAAAATCAACCAAATTCCAAGAAATCCAAACATGGCAATGCTTGCACATACATGTGATTATGCGCAGAGGTCCACCCTACCAGCCAACCTCAGATCTCTACGCAGGCACACATGAATGCACGTACATTTCCAGAAATAACCTCCCAAAAATCAACCAAATTCAAGAAATCCAAACATGGCAATGCTTGCACATACATGTGATTATGCGCAGAGGTCCACCCTACCAGCCAACCTCAGATCTCTACGCAGGCACACATGAATGCACGTACATTTCCAGAAATAACCTCCCAAAAATCAACCAAATTCCAAGAAATCCAAACATGGCAATGCTTGCACATACATGTGATTATGCGCAGAGGTCCACCCTACCAGCCAACCTCAGATCTCTACGCAGGCACACATGAATGCACGTACATTTCCCAGAAATAACCTCCCAAAAATCAACCAATTCCAAGAAATCCAAACATGGCAATGCTTGCACATACATGTGATTATGCGCAGAGGTCCACCCTACCAGCCAACCTCAGATCTCTACGCAGGCACACATGAATGCACGTACATTTCCAGAAATAACCTCCCAAAAATCAACCAAATTCCAAGAAATCCAAACATGGCAATGCTTGCACATACATGTGATTATGCGCAGAGGTCCACCCTACCAGCCAACCTCAGATCTCTACGCAGGCACACATGAATGCACGTACATTTCCAGAAATAACCTCCCAAAAATCAACCAAATTCCAAGAAATCCAAACATGGCAATGCTTGCACATACATGTGATTATGCGCAGAGGTCCACCCTACCAGCCAACCTCAGATCTCTACGCAGGCACACATGAATGCACGTACATTTCCAGAAATAACCTCCAAAAATCAACCAAATTCCAAGAATCCAAACATGGCAATGCTTGCACATACATGTGATTATGCGCAGAGGTCCACCCTACCAGCCAACCTCAGATCTCTACGCAGGCACACATGAATGCACGTACATTTCCAGAAATAACCTCCCAAAATCAACCAAATTCCAAGAAATCCAAACATGGCAATGCTTGCACATACATGTGATTATGCGCAGAGGTCCACCCTACCAGCCAACCTCAGATCTCTACGCAGGCACACATGAATGCACGTACATTTACCATCGAAATAACCTCCCAAAATCAACCAAATTCCAAGAAATCCAAACATGGCAATGCTTGCACATACATGTGATTATGCGCAGAGGTCCACCCTACCAGCCAACCTCAGATCTCTACGCAGGCACACATGAATGCACGTACATTTCCAGAAATAACCTCCCAAAAATCAACCAATTCCAGAAATCCAAACATGGCAATGCTTGCACATACATGTGATTATGCGCAGAGGTCCACCCTACCAGCCAACCTCAGATCTCTACGCAGGCACACATGAATGCACGTACATTTCCAGAAATAACCTCCCAAAATCAACCAAATTCCAAGAAATCCAAACATGGCAATGCTTGCACATACATGTGATTATGCGCAGAGGTCACCCTACCAGCCAACCTCAGATCTCTACGCAGGCACACATGAATGCACGTACATTTCCAGAAATAACCTCCCAAAATCAACCAAATTCCAAGAAATCCAAACATGGCATGCTTGCACATACATGTGATTATGCGCAGAGGTCCACCCTACCAGCCAACCTCAGATCTCTACGCAGGCACACATGAATGCACGTACATTTCCAGAAATAACCTCCCAAAATCAACCAAATTCCAAGAATCCAAACATGGCAATGCTTGCACATACATGTGATTATGCGCAGAGGTCCACCCTACCAGCCAACCTCAGATCTCTACGCAGGCACACATGAATGCACGTACATTTCCAGAAATAACCTCCCAAAATCAACCAAATTCCAAGAATCCAAACATGGCAATGCTTGCACATACATGTGATTATGCGCAGAGGTCCACCCTACCAGCCAACCTCAGATCTCTACGCAGGCACACATGAATGCACGTACATTTCCAGAAATAACCTCCCAAAAATCAACCAAATTCCAAGAAATCCAAACATGGCAATGCTTGCACATACATGTGATTATGCGCAGAGGTCCACCCTACCAGCCAACCTCAGATCTCTACGCAGGCACACATGAATGCACGTACATTTCCAGAAATAACCTCCCAAAAATCAACCAAATTCCAAGAAATCCAAACATGGCAATGCTTGCACATACATGTGATTATGCGCAGAGGTCCACCCTACCAGCCAACCTCAGATCTCTACGCAGGCACACATGAATGCACGTACATTTCCAGAAATAACCTCCCAAAATCAACCAAATTCCAAGAAATCCAAACATGGCAATGCTTGCACATACATGTGATTATGCGCAGAGGTCCACCCTACCAGCCAACCTCAGATCTCTACGCAGGCACACATGAATGCACGTACATTTCCAGAAATAACCTCCCAAAAATCAACCAAATTCCAAGAAATCCAAACATGGCAATGCTTGCACATACATGTGATTATGCGCAGAGGTCCACCCTACCAGCCAACCTCAGATCTCTACGCAGGCACACATGAATGCACGTACATTTCCAGAAATAACCTCCCAAAATCAACCAAATTCCAAGAAATCCAAACATGGCAATGCTTGCACATACATGTGATTATGCGCAGAGGTCCACCCTACCAGCCAACCTCAGATCTCTACGCAGGCACACATGAATGCACGTACATTTCCAGAAATAACCTCCCAAAATCAACCAAATTCCAAGAAATCCAAACATGGCAATGCTTGCACATACATGTGATTATGCGCAGAGGTCCACCCTACCAGCCAACCTCAGATCTCTACGCAGGCACACATGAATGCACGTACATTTCCAGAAATAACCTCCCAAAAATCAACCAAATTCCAAGAAATCCAAACATGGCAATGCTTGCACATACATGTGATTATGCGCAGAGGTCCACCCTACCAGCCAACCTCAGATCTCTACGCAGGCACACATGAATGCACGTACATTTCCAGAAATAACCTCCCAAAATCAACCAAATTCCAAGAAATCCAAACATGGCAATGCTTGCACATACATGTGATTATGCGCAGAGGTCCACCCTACCAGCCAACCTCAGATCTCTACGCAGGCACACATGAATGCACGTACATTTCCCAGAAATAACCTCCCAAAAATCAACCAAATTCCAAGAATCCAAACATGGAATGCTGCACATACATGTGATTATGCGCAGAGGTCCACCCTACCAGCCAACCTCAGATCTCTACGCAGGCACACATGAATGCACGTACATTTCCAGAAATAACCTCCCAAAATCAACCAAATTCCAAGAAATCCAAACATGGCAATGCTTGCACATACATGTGATTATGCGCAGAGGTCCACCCTACCAGCCAACCTCAGATCTCTACGCAGGCACACATGAATGCACGTACATTTCCAGAAATAACCTCCCAAAAATCAACCAAATTCCAAGAAATCCAAACATGGCAATGCTTGCACATACATGTGATTATGCGCAGAGGTCCACCCTACCAGCCAACCTCAGATCTCTACGCAGGCACACATGAATGCACGTACATTTCCAGAAATAACCTCCCAAAATCAACCAAATTCCAAGAAATCCAAACATGGCAATGCTTGCACATACATGTGATTATGCGCAGAGGTCCACCCTACCAGCCAACCTCAGATCTCTACGCAGGCACACATGAATGCACGTACATTTCCAGAAATAACCTCCCAAAAATCAACCAAATTCCAAGAAATCCAAACATGGCAATGCTTGCACATACATGTGATTATGCGCAGAGGTCCACCCTACCAGCCAACCTCAGATCTCTACGCAGGCACACATGAATGCACGTACATTTCCAGAAATAACCTCCCAAAAATCAACCAAATTCCAAGAAATCCAAACATGGCAATGCTTGCACATACATGTGATTATGCGCAGAGGTCCACCCTACCAGCCAACCTCAGATCTCTACGCAGGCACACATGAATGCACGTACATTTCCAGAAATAACCTCCCAAAAATCAACCAAATTCCAAGAAATCCAAACATGGCAATGCTTGCACATACATGTGATTATGCGCAGAGGTCCACCCTACCAGCCAACCTCAGATCTCTACGCAGGCACACATGAATGCACGTACATTTCCAGAAATAACCTCCCAAAAATCAACCAAATTCCAAGAAATCCAAACATGGCAATGCTTGCACATACATGTGATTATGCGCAGAGGTCCACCCTACCAGCCAACCTCAGATCTCTACGCAGGCACACATGAATGCACGTACATTTCCAGAAATAACCTCCCAAAAATCAACCAAATTCCAAGAAATCCAAACATGGCAATGCTTGCACATACATGTGATTATGCGCAGAGGTCCACCCTACCAGCCAACCTCAGATCTCTACGCAGGCACACATGAATGCACGTACATTTCCAGAAATAACCTCCCAAAAATCAACCAAATTCCAAGAAATCCAAACATGGCAATGCTTGCACATACATGTGATTATGCGCAGAGGTCCACCCTACCAGCCAACCTCAGATCTCTACGCAGGCACACATGAATGCACGTACATTTCCAGAAATAACCTCCCAAAAATCAACCAAATTCCAAGAAATCCAAACATGGCAATGCTTGCACATACATGTGATTATGCGCAGAGGTCCACCCTACCAGCCAACCTCAGATCTCTACGCAGGCACACATGAATGCACGTACATTTCCAGAAATAACCTCCCAAAATCAACCAAATTCCAAGAAATCCAAACATGGCAATGCTTGCACATACATGTGATTATGCGCAGAGGTCCACCCTACCAGCCAACCTCAGATCTCTACGCAGGCACACATGAATGCACGTACATTTCCAGAAATAACCTCCCAAAATCAACCAAATTCCAAGAAATCCAAACATGGCAATGCTTGCACATACATGTGATTATGCGCAGAGGTCCACCCTACCAGCCAACCTCAGATCTCTACGCAGGCACACATGAATGCACGTACATTTCCAGAAATAACCTCCCAAAAATCAACCAAATTCCAAGAAATCCAAACATGGCAATGCTTGCACATACATGTGATTATGCGCAGAGGTCCACCCTACCAGCCAACCTCAGATCTCTACGCAGGCACACATGAATGCACGTACATTTCCAGAAATAACCTCCCAAAAATCAACCAAATTCCAAGAAATCCAAACATGGCAATGCTTGCACATACATGTGATTATGCGCAGAGGTCCACCCTACCAGCCAACCTCAGATCTCTACGCAGGCACACATGAATGCACGTACATTTCCAGAAATAACCTCCCAAAATCAACCAAATTCCAAGAAATCCAAACATGGCAATGCTTGCACATACATGTGATTATGCGCAGAGGTCCACCCTACCAGCCAACCTCAGATCTCTACGCAGGCACACATGAATGCACGTACATTTCCAGAAATAACCTCCCAAAAATCAACCAAATTCCAAGAAATCCAAACATGGCAATGCTTGCACATACATGTGATTATGCGCAGAGGTCCACCCTACCAGCCAACCTCAGATCTCTACGCAGGCACACATGAATGCACGTACATTTCCAGAAATAACCTCCCAAAAATCAACCAAATTCCAAGAAATCCAAACATGGCAATGCTTGCACATACATGTGATTATGCGCAGAGGTCCACCCTACCAGCCAACCTCAGATCTCTACGCAGGCACACATGAATGCACGTACATTTCCAGAAATAACCTCCCAAAAATCAACCAAATTCCAAGAAATCCAAACATGGCAATGCTTGCACATACATGTGATTATGCGCAGAGGTCCACCCTACCAGCCAACCTCAGATCTCTACGCAGGCACACATGAATGCACGTACATTTCCAGAAATAACCTCCCAAAAATCAACCAAATTCCAAGAAATCCAAACATGGCAATGCTTGCACATACATGTGATTATGCGCAGAGGTCCACCCTACCAGCCAACCTCAGATCTCTACGCAGGCACACATGAATGCACGTACATTCCCTCCAGAAATAACCTCCCAAAATCAACCAAATTCCAAGAAATCCAAACATGGCAATGCTTGCACATACATGTGATTATGCGCAGAGGTCCACCCTACCAGCCAACCTCAGATCTCTACGCAGGCACACATGAATGCACGTACATTTCCAGAAATAACCTCCCAAAATCAACCAAATTCCAAGAAATCCAAACATGGCAATGCTTGCACATACATGTGATTATGCGCAGAGGTCCACCCTACCAGCCAACCTCAGATCTCTACGCAGGCACACATGAATGCACGTACATTTCCAGAAATAACCTCCCAAAAATCAACCAAATTCCAAGAAATCCAAACATGGCAATGCTTGCACATACATGTGATTATGCGCAGAGGTCCACCCTACCAGCCAACCTCAGATCTCTACGCAGGCACACATGAATGCACGTACATTTCCAGAAATAACCTCCCAAAATCAACCAAATTCCAAGAAATCCAAACATGGCAATGCTTGCACATACATGTGATTATGCGCAGAGGTCCACCCTACCAGCCAACCTCAGATCTCTACGCAGGCACACATGAATGCACGTACATTTCCAGAAATAACCTCCCAAAATCAACCAAATTCCAAGAAATCCAAACATGGCAATGCTTGCACATACATGTGATTATGCGCAGAGGTCCACCCTACCAGCCAACCTCAGATCTCTACGCAGGCACACATGAATGCACGTACATTTCCAGAAATAACCTCCCAAAAATCAACCAAATTCCAAGAAATCCAAACATGGCAATGCTTGCACATACATGTGATTATGCGCAGAGGTCCACCCTACCAGCCAACCTCAGATCTCTACGCAGGCACACATGAATGCACGTACATTTCCAGAAATAACCTCCCAAAAATCAACCAAATTCCAAGAAATCCAAACATGGCAATGCTTGCACATACATGTGATTATGCGCAGAGGTCCACCCTACCAGCCAACCTCAGATCTCTACGCAGCACACATGAATGCACGTACATTTCCAGAAATAACCTCCCAAAATCAACCAAATTCCAAGAAATCCAAACATGGCAATGCTTGCACATACATGTGATTATGCGCAGAGGTCCACCCTACCAGCCAACCTCAGATCTCTACGCAGGCACACATGAATGCACGTACATTTCCAGAAATAACCTCCCAAAATCAACCAAATTCCAAGAAATCCAAACATGGCAATGCTTGCACATACATGTGATTATGCGCAGAGGTCCACCCTACCAGCCAACCTCAGATCTCTACGCAGCACACATGAATGCACGTACATTTCCAGAAATAACCTCCCAAAATCAACCAAATTCCAAGAAATCCAAACATGGCAATGCTTGCACATACATGTGATTATGCGCAGAGGTCCACCCTACCAGCCAACCTCAGATCTCTACGCAGGCACACATGAATGCACGTACATTTCCAGAAATAACCTCCCAAAAATCAACCAAATTCCAAGAAATCCAAACATGGCAATGCTTGCACATACATGTGATTATGCGCAGAGGTCCACCCTACCAGCCAACCTCAGATCTCTACGCAGGCACACATGAATGCACGTACATTTCCAGAAATAACCTCCCAAAAATCAACCAAATTCCAAGAAATCCAAACATGGCAATGCTTGCACATACATGTGATTATGCGCAGAGGTCCACCCTACCAGCCAACCTCAGATCTCTACGCAGGCACACATGAATGCACGTACATTTCCAGAAATAACCTCCCAAAAATCAACCAATTCCAAGAAATCCAAACATGGCAATGCTTGCACATACATGTGATTATGCGCAGAGGTCCACCCTACCAGCCAACCTCAGATCTCTACGCAGGCACACATGAATGCACGTACATTTCCAGAAATAACCTCCCAAAAATCAACCAAATTCCAAGAAATCCAAACATGGCAATGCTTGCACATACATGTGATTATGCGCAGAGGTCCACCCTACCAGCCAACCTCAGATCTCTACGCAGGCACACATGAATGCACGTACATTTCCAGAAATAACCTCCCAAAATCAACCAAATTCCAAGAAATCCAAACATGGCAATGCTTGCACATACATGTGATTATGCGCAGAGGTCCACCCTACCAGCCAACCTCAGATCTCTACGCAGGCACACATGAATGCACGTACATTTCCAGAAATAACCTCCCAAAAATCAACCAAATTCCAAGAAATCCAAACATGGCAATGCTTGCACATACATGTGATTATGCGCAGAGGTCCACCCTACCAGCCAACCTCAGATCTCTACGCAGGCACACATGAATGCACGTACATTTCCAGAAATAACCTCCCAAAATCAACCAAATTCCAAGAAATCCAAACATGGCAATGCTTGCACATACATGTGATTATGCGCAGAGGTCCACCCTACCAGCCAACCTCAGATCTCTACCAGGCACACATGAATGCACGTACATTTCCAGAAATAACCTCCCAAAAATCAACCAAATTCCAAGAAATCCAAACATGGCAATGCTTGCACATACATGTGATTATGCGCAGAGGTCCACCCTACCAGCCAACCTCAGATCTCTACGCAGGCACACATGAATGCACGTACATTTCCAGAAATAACCTCCCAAAAATCAACCAAATTCCAAGAAATCCAAACATGGCAATGCTTGCACATACATGTGATTATGCGCAGAGGTCCACCCTACCAGCCAACCTCAGATCTCTACGCAGGCACACATGAATGCACGTACATTTCCAGAAATAACCTCCCAAAAATCAACCAAATTCCAAGAAATCCAAACATGGCAATGCTTGCACATACATGTGATTATGCGCAGAGGTCCACCCTACCAGCCAACCTCAGATCTCTACCAGACACACATGAATGCACGTACATTTCCAGAATAACCTCCAAATCAACATTCCAAGAATCCAACATGCAATCTGCACAAATGTGATTATGCCAGAGTCCACCCTACCAGCCAACCTCAGATCTCTACGCAGGCACACATGAATGCACGTACATTTCCAGAAATAACCTCCCAAAAATCAACCAATTCCAAGAAATCCAAACATGGCAATGCTTGCACATACATGTGATTATGCGCAGAGGTCCACCCTACCAGCCAACCTCAGATCTCTACGCAGCACACATGAATGCACGTACATTTCCAGAAATAACCTCCCAAAATCAACCAAATTCCAAGAAATCCAAACATGGCAATGCTGCACATACATGTGATTATGCGCAGAGGTCCACCCTACCAGCCAACCTCAGATCTCTACGCAGGCACACATGAATGCACGTACATTTCCAGAAATAACCTCCCAAAATCAACCAAATTCCAAGAAATCCAAACATGCAATGCTTGCACATACATGTGATATGCGCAGAGGTCCACCCTACCAGCCAACCTCAGATCTCTACCAGCACACATGAATGCACGTACATTCCAGAAATAACCTCCCAAAATCAACCAAATTCCAAGAAATCCAACATGGCAATGCTTGCACAACATGTGATTATGCCAGAGGTCCACCCTACCAGCCAACCTCAGATCTCTACGCAGCACACATGAATGCACGTACATTTCCAGAAATAACCTCCCAAAAATCAACCAAATTCCAAGAATCCAAACATGGCAATGCTTGCACATACATGTGATTATGCGCAGAGGTCCACCCTACCAGCCAACCTCAGATCTCTACGCAGGCACACATGAATGCACGTAATTTCCAGAAATAACCTCCCAAAAATCAACCAAATTCCAAGAAATCCAAACATGGCAATGCTTGCACATACATGTGATTATGCGCAGAGGTCCACCCTACCAGCCAACCTCAGATCTCTACGCAGGCACACATGAATGCACGTACATTTCCAGAAATAACCTCCCAAAATCAACCAAATTCCAAGAAATCCAAACATGGCAATGCTTGCACATACATGTGATTATGCGCAGAGGTCCACCCTACCAGCCAACCTCAGATCTCTACGCAGGCACACATGAATGCACGTACATTTCCAGAAATAACCTCCCAAAAATCAACCAAATTCCAAGAAATCCAAACATGGCAATGCTTGCACATACATGTGATTATGCGCAGAGGTCCACCCTACCAGCCAACCTCAGATCTCTACACAGACACACATGAATGCACGTACATTTACACACATCCAGAAATAACCTCCCAAAATCAACCAAATTCCAAGAAATCCAAACATGGCAATGCTTGCACATACATGTGATTATGCGCAGAGGTCCACCCTACCAGCCAACCTCAGATCTCTACGCAGGCACACATGAATGCACGTACATTTCCAGAAATAACCTCCCAAAAATCAACCAAATTCCAAGAAATCCAAACATGGCAATGCTTGCACATACATGTGATTATGCGCAGAGGTCCACCCTACCAGCCAACCTCAGATCTCTACGCAGGCACACATGAATGCACGTACATTTCCAGAAATAACCTCCCAAAAATCAACCAAATTCCAAGAAATCCAAACATGGCAATGCTTGCACATACATGTGATTATGCGCAGAGGTCCACCCTACCAGCCAACCTCAGATCTCTACACAGACACACATGAATGCACGTACATTTACACACATCCAGAAATAACCTCCCACAAATCAACCAAATTCCAAGAAATCCAAACATGGCAATGCTTGCACATACATGTGATTATGCACAGAGGTCCACCCTACCAGCCAACCTCAGATCTCTACGCAGGCACACATGAATGCACGTACATTTCCAGAAATAACCTCCCAAAATCAACCAAATTCCAAGAAATCCAAACATGGCAATGCTTGCACATACATGTGATTATGCGCAGAGGTCCACCCTACCAGCCAACCTCAGATCTCTACACAGACACACATGAATGCACGTACATTTACACACATCCAGAAATAACCTCCCACAAATCAACCAAATTCCAAGAAATCCAAACATGGCAATGCTTGCACAAACATGTGATTATGCACAGAGGTCCACCCTACCAGCCAACCTCAGATCTCTACGCAGGCACACATGAATGCACGTACATTTCCAGAAATAACCTCCCAAAAATCAACCAAATTCCAAGAAATCCAAACATGGCAATGCTTGCACATACATGTGATTATGCGCAGAGGTCCACCCTACCAGCCAACCTCAGATCTCTACGCAGGCACACATGAATGCACGTACATTTCCAGAAATAACCTCCCAAAAATCAACCAAATTCCAAGAAATCCAAACATGGCAATGCTTGCACATACATGTGATTATGCGCAGAGGTCCACCCTACCAGCCAACCTCAGATCTCTACGCAGGCACACATGAATGCACGTACATTCCAGAAATAACCTCCCAAAAATCAACAAATTCCAAAATCCAAACATGGCAATGCTTGCACATACATGTGATTATGCGCAGAGGTCCACCCTACCAGCCAACCTCAATCTCTACGCGGCACACATGAATGCACGTACATTTCCAGAAATAACCTCCAAAAATCAACCAAATCCAAAAATCCAAACAAAAAATGTTTGCACACACATGTGATTAGCGCAGAGGTCCACCCTACCAGCCAACCTCAGATCTCCACGCAGGCACACATGAATGCACATACATTTGCACACATCCAGAGATAAACGACCCCACAAAACCAATTCCAAGAAATCCAAAAAGAAATGTTTGCACACACATGTGATTATGCGCAGAGGTCCACCCTACCAGCCAACCTCAGATCTCCACGCAGGCACACATGAATGCACATACATTTGCACACATCCAGAGATAAACTACACCACAGAAACCAAATTCCAAGAACTCCAAACAAGAAATGGTTGCACACACATGGATTATGCGCAGAGGTCCACCCTACCAGCCAACCTCAGATCTCCACGCAGCACACATGAATGCACATACATTGCACACATCCAGAGATAAACGACCCCCCAGAGAAACCAATTCCAAGAAATCCAAACAAGAAATGTTTGCACACACATGTGATTATGCGCAGAGGTCCACCCTACCAGCCAACCTCAGATCTCCACGCAGGCACACATGAATGCACATACATTTGCACACATCCAGAGATAAACTACACCACAGAAACCAAATTCCAAGAAATCCAAACAAGAAATGTTTGCACACACATGTGATTATGCGCAGAGGTCCACCCTACCAGCCAACCTCAGATCTCCACGCAGGCACACATGAATGCACATACATTTGCACACATCCAGAGATGAACTACACCACAGAAACCAAATTCCAAGAAATCCAAACAAGAAATGTTTGCACACACATGGATTATGCGCAGAGGTTCACCCTACCAGCCAACCTCAGATCTCCACGCAGGCACACATGAATTCACATACATTGCACACTCCAGAGATAAACGACCCACAGAAACCAAATTCCAAGAAATCCAAAAAAGAAATGTTTGCACACACATGTGATTATGTGCAGAGGTCCACCCTACCAGCCAACCTCAGATCTTCTCGCAGGCACACATGAATGCACATACTTCTGCACGCATCCAGATATTGACATACACACACACACGTGTGAGTCTCCACCTGTTACAGGTCAGTGCAGCCTGGACTGTCTCGAGACAGACCAGACCACCTGCACCATAGGACACTTCAAACCTCATCTCAGGACAAAACCAAAAGAACAACATTAAAAAGGATAAAACTTACCTTAGAAACATGCTGTGTTATAGGAGACAGCGGCACTGCAGAGGTGAGGACAGGCATCTGTTTGAAGTAGACAAAACAGTAAGCATAGTCATACAGAGACATACACACACACAGGCTCCGAAAGCCTAGCCAGCAAATAAAGGAGAAAAACCCAGACCGGGCCGCCTGGCCACACATATTAAGGTGGACCTCCCCCAGGCTCCAAAAGCCTGGCCAGCCCTTTTCATAGTGTGGTACCGCCCCAGGTGTGTAAAAGAAAGCAGAAAAACCCAGACCAGGCCGCCTCGCCACCCTTTAGGTGGACCTCCCCCAGCCTCCAAAAGCCTGGAGGCATTTTTTTACTTGCAAAATTATCAGTAAAGTTTCAATCTCTGTTATCACCCCTAGACTAGACCAGCTGCACCACACAGACACTACAAACCTCATCTCTGGAGAAAAACCACAAGAACAACATCAAAAAGAAAGAAAACGTACCTTAGAAACATGCCAGGTTAGAGGAGACGGCAGCACTGCAGAGGTGAGGACAGGCATCTGTAGACGAAACAGTAAACATAGTCATACAGACACATACACACACACTCCGAAAGTCTAGCCCCCCCCCCCCCCAGGCATGGGAAAGAAAGAGGAAAAAACCCGGAAGCTGGTCAGAGATGATGGAAAGATGGATGGAGCTAAATACATGGGAATCCTGGAAGAAAACCTGTTTGAGGCTGCAAAGGACTTGAGCTTGGGATGGAGATTTACCTTTGCCCACAAACAATTTTATGGAGGAAAAACATTCCCATAAATATTCATAAAGATTCTGTCAGAGCAAAATCTCTCTCTCTCTTACGTATTTGCTCCTCACCACATCCTATTCCTAACCTAGCCTAAACAGTCATATATAGCTTTTAATTAATCCTGCATTTTTTGGGGGGGGCGTCAAAGACATTTCTCACCATGAAATTACTCGATAGCTTAAAACATGAACAGATTCACTGAGTAATCAAAAGTTTAGCATGAATCTGGACATTAGATTTAAGATTTAAGTTAAGCTTATCAAATATCACTTGGTAGAAGCTCCTACTGTTGAAGAAATCTGCTGTCCTCTTTTGCCTGCATCTTTTTTTCCATCGAAGACTGACGTTATTCCATGTTAATTAGTTTTTTCTCCGTGAAAAACACAGCAACTCATCTTATCCCTGGCGCCAGAGAGTCGAGCTCCAGATCTCAGCAGAAACGTGCCAATAAAGTTGGCACTTTTCAAACTGATACCAGGTTGATCCAGGTATCAGTTTGAAACGCGTTCTCCTCCGTGACGTCACGGTCGGAACGCATCTGCGTAACCATGGTTACAGCGGGACGCTTTGGCGCCCTGCTGCTCAGCAGCTAATGCTCAGTTAATATATAAATATTCCAGCTCTAAAACCAAGTAAAATAAATATACTGTATATGTGTATAGTGTGCCGCGTAAGCTTCAATTTCTAGAAGAGACTGTAAGACGGACAGAGTTAAAAGGTGACCGATAGCAGCCATACTGAGGTGAGTTGTTGAGGATATGTCGAGCTGTGGATAAGCACGGCTGTTTTGTGCTCTTATATACTGTTAGCCTGTTTTGGCTGGCGTTAGTGAAGCTGTTTTCAACTGTAGGTAACATTGTTGAACTCTAATGTTTAATGAATAAAGTCTCGATGTGACGATGTGAGCATGTAATTGTAATCCTGTGTTAATTTAAGCGTTGGTACCGTTTAATATCCAGTACATCTGTTTGGTGTTTGTTATAACATGCCTGGAATAATTTTAAGTTTTACAATACCGCTGATTTACGACTCTTTGGTGACATTCAACTGGGGAGATGACATGGCGGGTCTCAGAGCTAGCTTATGTGAGCCAGCGGGGATATCTGTACAGCAAGTAGCCTTAAAATATTGATTATTCATTCTCCTGCTAGGTAAGAATTTGTGTTTTATACGTATATTGTTTCTTTCCATATGTTATCGTTTGGTTATGTTATGATGTGTGGTTAATGATTATTAGTGTGCTAATCGTGAATAAGCTAGTAAGCTTGAAAATTAGCAGCCATGTTATGATGTGCATTTGAACAAGCAGACTGCACTGTTGTTGCTTAGGGCTATGAGCACACAAGGGCTGTATCCAATTCAGGGTCTGCAGCCTTAAAGTACGCAGCCTCAACGATCCTCAAGGGCCGCGTACTTAAAGACCGCTAAGGCCGGAAGTGCGAGGCTTGTGAAATGGGACGGTCTAGCCTCCGTCGCGCTGCCCAGGTTGCCTTGCAACCATGATAGCTGGAAACGTGTGGTTGACAGAAATGAAGGAGAACATATTTTGTTCATTTGTTTGTTTGTTTCTACATGAAATTTGTGTGATTTGATAAGTATCTGAGGGTGAGACCACAGGACTGTAAAACATGATTGTTGGGCTTCATATCTGTACTGAACAGTCATTTAGAATTAGCTAGTAAATAACAATTAGCTAATGTTGTTTATGTATATATGTGTAAAAGAAAATGTACGAGCTGTGATAACTGTTTTTGATAGAATGAAGAGTAGACTGATATATTAAATATTCCTTTTTGGGTGAGAAAATCAGACCATGTCATAACTGCTTTAAGTCATACAGAATAGATATCAGAGCCTTAAACAGGCTGACTTCTGCTAAATGGGTCAAACTGGGCAGAAAGTCTACAAACACATAACATCCTTATAGAATATGATGTAACACTATAGATCAACTTACCTGAGAATATATAAAGCATATAAACAATTACAGCAATATGATGCAACAAACACAGCAGTGTAAAGTGTGTTGTGTTAGTCCCCGAAGGGAAATTACTCCTCTGCATTTAACCCATTCACCCAGTGAAGCAGTGGGCATCCACCAGTGCAGCGCCCGGGGAGCAGTGTGTAGGGCGGTACCTTGCTCAGGGGTACCTCAGGGTAGCCGTTCAGTGGGGTCGAACCCCCGACCTTCCGATCATGGGGCAGACACTCTACCTACTGAGCTATCCCTGCCCTGCAGTGCTACTAATCCAAAGTACTCAAAGCTTCATAGAACTGAAACAAACATGTATTTTAGCTCCATTCTGCTGCTGATACATACTTTAGGTTTCTGAATATTAAACTTGTTGCTGCCTTTCATAGTGTGTAACTTGAAGGCCCTGAGTACTTTCTCCCACACTGAAAACACTGGAATGATCACATTATTTGAACATTACCTAATAAGACTGATTCAGGACAGACAATTAGTTATTTTAAACTTTCCTAGCAGTCCTTCACAAACAGGGAACAGTCTGTCTATTCTCTCCATCTGTCAGCTGCTGCTGGCTCTTCCTCCTCCTCTTCCTCACACACTGCTGAGTTTGTCCTGGTGGATCATCAGGGTGCAAAGCCTCACAGATGATGTGCAGCAGTGGGTCCCTCAGTCTGTCCTCACTCTGGACACTTGCAGTTGTCACACATGGAAATCAAATGTGTGATAAGCTGCAGGATTCAAACACAAGTTATAAATACATGTTCATACTTTTATTCCACAATCAGAGAAAGAAACAGAGTGCAGGACAGACAGACAGGTGACAGTCTCAGGTGTACACACTGCTACAAAACAGCACAAGAGAAGGAGGATTTAGTGTTTGTGTTATTACGAGTGCTAAACAAGAAGAGTTCCCAGATGGTCCAGTGGACACATGTGTGACTCCTGTGATTAAAGCATCTTTCTTTCAGCTTAACGAGTGAACCGTCAGCTCGTTCAACACACGTTAAAGTCCGTTTGGCTCGACACCACCGAACAGAGGCAGCAATATAACATAGCTAACATTAACAGTGAATCCTGCTTGTGCCGTCATATTCAGGACTGCAAACCGAGCAGCATCACTGACTTTCAGCTTGTTGTGTTTGTGGATATATGACTGACTTTAATTATCCATAAAATCATCACATCTCTGTAAGACTATATTACAGAGATGTGACTATTATTTTAAAGGCTTTAAAACCAAGTAAACGCTGAACGTACAAACATCAAATGGCAAATAACTTTGCCGCCACCAACAGTAATGTTTTTAATGTTCCTCATTATTAAACATTTGCACAAATAAGTGACATATTATTCAGTACTTACTTTTAACAGTTTACTCTTCGCCGCTCCGCTTCTGCCATCTGTGGCAAAATTATCCACACTGACTGCCGCGCTATGAATTGTGGGATATGTTGGGCCACGAAGTCTACACCGCCACATCCTTAAAATTCAGGGAAATGAAGGACGCATTTGAGGGCTGCATTTCGAGCAGCCTTTGAATTGGGACAGCCTTCGTCGCGTCGCTGTGACGTAATCGGCCTTAAAATGCAGCCTTTAAGGCTGCAGACCCTGAATTGGGATACAGCCAAGGTCTGTAGCTGTGTCAGAGCAAGCTTGTGTGAGCCAGCAGTGATATCTGTACACGCAGTACCCTTAAAGTAGTCGTTTTTTTTAACATTTTGCTGGCCAGCTATTTTCTTATTACAAAGGCTATATGGAGACATTTTTATGGGCTCAAATTGTGGTCATAAATATTTTGTACTTGTAAATTAGTTTTGTACTTGTAAAAAAAGATTTGTATGTGTAAAAAGAATTTGTGTGTGGACTTAGCCAAAAAATACATGTGAAACTCTGCACTCAAGTTTCAAGTTACAAGTAACAAGTTACAATGACCCTATGTTTCTTCCTTTCATCTGATTGGTCAATGTCATGTCAATCACAAATTTAACTATCCAATCAGAGAACAGATGGGTTTGGCTGTCGGAGGCGCGCTTTTGATTATACTGATTTATAAGTACAAAATATTTATGACCACAATTTGAGCCCATACATTTTGGTTATAGCCACAGACGCATTCTCTTACTGCGGAAGGAGGATCTTGCGGTTTTACAACTCATGGAACTGAGGCTATGTCCACATGTACACGGGTATTTTTGAAAACGATTTTTCTATGCGTTTGCACCTTTGGACCACACGAAAACAGAGATAAAAATTCCTGCCAGGGTGGAGATTTTCGAAAACTCAGTTTTTGCCTTTACACGTGGAAGAGGAAAATGGAGAAACACAGCGTCAAAGGTGTGCGCCTTTTTTGACGTCACATTGTGCGCCATGTTATTGTTTTCGGTGAAATGAATTTCTACAATGGCGGACTTAGACAAAATACTGTTACTGTTAATTTTACTCTCTGCAGTGTTTAAATGCTTACATGTACACGCACAGTTACTGTCCCTCCACATAGGACTCAGTTCTGCTTCTAGCCCCATCTTTGTTTACTCTTTCCCACCCAGGCTTCTAGACTTCTCATTGGCCAACTTTCTACAGGTTATGAGTATATCGTCACCTGTTGCTTCGGCCTGTTCCTGGGATTTTTTAAATAACGAAAACAAAAATCTCCGTTTCAAAAATACCCATGTACATGTGGACGTAGCCTGAGAAAGGACTCAATAAGTAATATGTTCACATATTCCAGGGTTAAACACAAGTGAGACTCAATCTGATATTAAGTGAAGTGTTGGTAACTGATGCCAATGTTTTCTTCTTTCTCCCTGTTTAAATCCCATTCATATTAGGGACCCTAATTTATCCTGCTACAAACATATTCACCAGTGTTAGTTAAGTTTCCTGTAACTAACATGTAAAGCGGATGTGAGAGAGGCTGTGGGGAAGTCCTGGAGTTCTTAAGGACGTACGTGCCTCCAGTCCAGAAATTTGTATGAGATATTGGACACAGGTGGTAAAATGCTGTAACACCCTGAATAAATTGTCCTTTCTTGTTACAGATGTTGTTTCAGTATTCTTTGGTAAGCTGACATATTTGTTACATAATCATATTGTTTATCAGAGGGAAAGTGTGAGCTTTAGAATACTGGAGCCTAAGGTTAGGTGCAATAATATTCAACTGTAATATTAGTTTATAACTACAGTAGGTGTTGTCAGTTAGCCAGTGTTGTGTCAAAAAGTCATGTCTGCCATAAACTAATTTCCGGTATTTGTCAAAAACCAGTTGATCAATATTTAAACTGCTATAGCCAACTTTTTGGTCTATGTAATATGTGAAACGTATGTCAAAGATATCCATCATGATTGATATCGAGTCATCTTGTACCACAAACAATTCCTGTCACAAGGTAGAAGCTGCAATCAGTTTTGGAGGTGATTTTTATTTCTCATTCATTAATTTGACATTAAAATGACTTTAAGAGTAATCTGGCCAAGAGGACAGCAGAAATTGCAACAATATAATAATAGTTCTCTAAACATATTTTAAGTGGCCCAAAAGGACTGGATTGTTTTAATGTAGTTACAATAACACAGCGTTATAAATATACTTGAAGAAAAGGTAATTATTAAATTTGTTATATACCTTTTGTAAATCATTCCCTAAAGTCTGTTTACCAATATAAGTAAAGACATTGGAAATCATTTTTTGGCAAACAATGACTTTTTGGCACAACACTGGAGGTAAAAACAGGTATGATCCTTCATATCTGGAGTCTGAAGGTGCAGACAAAGTTCAGATATCCCTGGGATGTTTAAGAGTTTACAATTTCTCTGGTTCATTAGCTTTAGTCAGTTAGTCAGTAATTACTCAGATTATTTCCCTAGTACTCCTGAATTCAAATAAATATTCAGGGGATTGGGCCCTGTGCTTTCCCACAGGTGAAC
>NW_020328836.1:0-20970 GCF_001858045.2 Oreochromis niloticus
CTAAATATATTGAATTTGAATCTTACAATGAGATCATCCCATAAAAAGGCTTGCTTTCTCTCTCTCTCTCTCTCTCTCTCTCTCTCTCTCTCTCTCTGTCACACACACACCACACACACAACCACACCACACACAGAGGGAGAGAGAAGAAACTTTCTAGGTCAGTCAAGCAGCCTGGGAGCTGCTGAATTTGAATCCACCAATCAGAGAGGCTGTGTACTTTTCCCGCCAAAACAGGTGCAGCCGTTTTTACGTATTTGTGCCAAAACATAGTGTTTCTGCCATATTGTGGTACTACTACATTACAACATGAATACGGATTAAAGATGAAAGAAACTGGCACCAAATTCCTCCACTACAAACCAGTCTGATACCACTTCTTTGCAGTGTTCACGTTTACTAAGGCACTACCCAAAAGGCGCCACAAGAGGGCACTCCAACACAAGAGATGACCTATGTACACTGATGCACTTAGTAACAGTCAGCCTCCTTGAATTGGCAGAAATACTGTGATTAGTAGTAATACTATAACATAACAGATATACTGTGATGTTGCAGACATAGTATGTTTTTGCACTACTCATTTGTAGTGAAAAAAATTAGCAATATAAATTACAGGTCTGTGAAAGTGTATAAAGTTGTAGTGAAAAATTTTTTTTAACCAAGGTGGGATTGAACCCCCGACCTTTGAGCTGCAGAGGCGTGTCATTACTGATTGCGCCACCTGGAAAGGGTGCGGGTGGCTGAAAAACAAAGACATCAGCAATCAGAAATAAAAGCGATTTCTGTTGAAAACACCTGCAAAAGCTGGGATTTGTGCTGAAAAGGGGTGAAAAAAATGAAAATTTTGCTGAAAAGGGGTGAAGAAGCTAAAGTATACAAATCAAAGTATTTGTGCAAAACATAGTATTTCTGCCATATTGTGGTATTTGTGCCAAAAGTTACCACATTACAACCTGAATACGGATTAAAGATGAAAGAAACTGGCAACAAATTCCTCCACTACAAACCAGTCTGATACCACTTCTTTGCAGCGTTCACGTTACTAAGGCACTACCAAAAGGCGCCACAAGAGGGCACTCCAACACAAGAGATGACCTATGTACACTGATGCACTTAGTAACAGTCAGCCTCCTTGAATTGGCAGAAATACTGTGATTTAGTAGTAATACTATAACATAACAGATATACTGTGATGTTGCAGACATAGTATGTTTTTGCACTACTCATTTGTAGTGAAAAAATTAGCAATATAAATTACAGGTCTGTGAAAGTGTATAAATTTGTAGTGAAAAAAAAAATGTTGACCAAGGTGGGATTGAACCCACGACCTTTGAGCTGCAGAGCCGTGTCATTACTGATTGCGCCACCTGGAAAGAGGGTGGGCAGCTGAAAAACAAAGACATCAGCAATCAGAATAAAGAGATTTCTGTTGAAAACACCTGAAAAAGCTGGGATTTGTGCTGAAAAGGGGTGAAAAAACTCAATTCTGCTGAAACGGGGTGAAGAAGAGGTGTTGGACTGTTGAGAAGAGTTAAATAAGTTGAACAGATATGTTTGGGTACAGATACTATGATTTGGTAATAATACTGTGTTTTAGCACAACTCCTGAGATTTGATTGAAATAATATGATTTAGAAGAAATATTATGACTTTGTACAAATACAATGTTTTGGCACAAATACCATGATATGGCAAAAATACTATGATTTAGCAGAAATACTATGATTGAGCAGAAGTACTAAGATGTAGTAAAAGTACTTTGATTTAACAGAAATGCAATTATGGAGGAGTAATACTTTAAAATGGGAAAAATATTGATACACACACAGATACACAGAGCCTAAAGGGAACAGTATTTGTGCCATGGAGTGTTAAGAAGAATCTGAGGTCCATATTAGAAAAGCTGCTAAAATCATAAAACTTTGCAGAATTGTAATAAATGATGAATATGAATTACTTGTCTGTGACAGTGTATTAATTTCTAGGGAAAAAAAAAATGTTGACCAAGGTGGAATTGAACCCGTGATCTTTAGGCTGCCGACCGGCGTCATTACCAACTGTGCCACTGGGAAAGAGAGCAGCGGTTTGGAAAACGGGGAGATGAACTGTCAGATTTAGATCGCGGTGAGAGGCGTAAAACGCCGATTTTTGGAGTTACAAAACGTCATGTAACTCAAAAACTAGGTGGGATAGAAGCACAATTCTTGTACTGGGTGAATCAGCAGACTTTGCTGAACTTTCACTGCGATTTTCATTGCTCCTTTTACCTCCGTCACGGAGATATGATGAGAGAAGAAACGGCTTCATTTTCAGAGTTTGAAAAGTGAGAGGAGGACAGATTTCCACCCCTCAAACAAACGTAATTTATGGCTTAACAGTAAGATGACTGTAAAAACTGCTCTATGATTTACATGAAATACTTTGATTTAGAAGAAATTCTATAATCTAGCAAAAAGCACTACAGCATAGCAGAAGTTATATCACTGAGCAGATTTACTAGGATTTAGCACAAACACTATGATTTGGCTCAAAAATCTTTATTTGCAGTTATATTATGATTTGGCAGAAATACTATGAGCAGTAATAATATAACAGTACATAATACTGTTATTTTGTGGAAATACAATGCTTTATCACAAATACCATGATATGGCAAAAATACTATGATTCAGCAGAAATACTATGATTGAGCAGAAGTACTAAGATGTAGTAAAAGTACTTTGATTTAACAGAAATGCAATTATGGAGGAGTAATACTTTAAAATGGGAAAAATATTGATACACACACAGATACACAGAGCCTAAAGGGAACAGTATTTGTGCCATGGAGTGTTAAGAAGAATCTGAGGTCCATATTACAAAAGCTGCTAAAATCATAAAAGTTTGCAGAATTGTAATAAATGATGAATATGAATTAGTGGTCTGTGATAGTGTATTAATTTGTAGGGAAAAAAAACATGTTGCCCAAGGTGTAATTGAACCCACGACCTTTGGGTTGCAGACCTGTGTCATTACCAACTGCGCCACTGGGAAAGAGAGCGAGCGCCTGGAAAACAGGGTGATGAGCAGTCAGAATTAGATTGCGGTGAGAGGCGAAAAACGCTGTTTTTTGCAGTTACAAAACGTCGTGTAACTCAAAAACTAGGTGGACTAGAAGCATAATTCTTGTACTGGGTGAATCAGCGTACTTTCGTGTACTTTGACTGTGATTTGCATTGCTCTTTGTACATCTGTCGCTGAGATATGACGAGAGAAGAAAGGGCAGACCCCAGATATGATTGGCTGGCTGGGAAGCCGTGCAGGCCCTGATATGTATTTGTATGTATCAGTCCTCACAGAGGATTAGCTTCCTGGGACCTGGCAGAAATATATAGAAATAGTATGATTAAGCATAATACTACATTTTTAGAAAAACTATATTAAGCACAAATCCTATAAAAAGCAGAAATACTATATTAAGCAATATAAATATCCTCTAAAAATCCTATAAAAAGCAGTAAAACTGTACTATGATTTGGTAGAAAAACCCTCATTAATCAAAAATACTAAATTTGGCAGAAATAGCAGAAACACTATATTTAGCACAAATCTTATGAAATAGCAGAAAGAGTATGATTTAGCAGAAATGCTGTATTTAGCACAAATCTCATGAAATAGCAGACATAGTATGATTTTGCAGAAATGCTGTATTTAGCACAAATACTGAAAAGCAGCAGAAATGCTATGACTCAACACAATAGTAATAACTTAAATAGAAAAATTGGAAAAGCAAAATGAACAGCTGAAAGAATCCTGAACATGCTAAGGGTCCCTCAAATGTAATTGTTAAATGAAAAAAATCAGCAAAAAAAAGTATAACAGTGACACAATCACAAATATGGACACATATGGAAACACACATGCACAGAGAGACACACACAGGATCAAATTCAGTCAACCAGTCTAAATATATTGAATTTAAATCATATAATAAGATGCTCCCATAAAAACTCTCTCTCGCCCTCCCTTACTCTCTCTCTCTCTGTCACACACACACACACACACACACACACACACACACACACACACACACAAACATAGGGAGAGACAAGCAAGTTTCTAGGTCAGTCAAGCAGCCTGGGAGCTGCTAAATTTGAATCCACCAATAAGAGTGGCTGTGTACTTTTTCCCGCCAAAACAGGTGCAGCCGTTTTTACACACTCAGCACAGAGAGAGACAGGATTTCTGCAGTGCATTTCTCATAATGACGACTCCCCTCAAACAAATGACCATAATTTCCTAACCGTAGGGGCTAGAACGGTCATTCTTACACCGTTTTGTTCAGAAGAGATGGGGGAATCTTCAAGTGTTGACAATTTATCATTAAAATCTGAATTATTAAAGACATTTGACTTCTAATGCACCATAACTGAGTAGAGCAAAGCAAAAACTGCCTTGACTTGCCCTCAAACAACGCTTTCTAACTCTAAATCTATTTGGAGTATCAATATCATTCTTTCACCGTAAGAGACAGCAGGCTTTGGTGAACAATCATGGAAATTTTCAGGTCTCTGTGGAAATCCATTAAAAAGATATGACGAGAGAAAAAAGTGGTTCATTTCCAGAGTTTGAAATCTGAAGAAATCTGAGCGAAGGACGAATTTCCTACCCTCAAACAAGTCTAACTCATTTCAGAACGGTAATAGGTGAGAAAGAAATTCTTGAATTGTGAGCGTCAGGAGTGTCTGAAGATATACTCGGACAAGCCTCATGTTTTAACTTCGCTTCGTTGAGGAGATATGACGATTCGAATATGCCTCTCATTACAGAAATCAAGCGGTGATTTTGAACAAACTCTCCATTGACTTTCTATGGAGAGTTTTCAGACTTTGTGTTGGTCTGAGGAGATTTGCCAAAATTCTATAAATCCCACAACAATGATAGTGACATTTCTGAAAGCCAGCAAAATACCTACGTTTTGATGTATAATTTGTGGAAGTTGAGTGAAAATTGAGCGAGTAGCAAGAAGTTGTTCGGACATGAAGAGAAGACTGCAAAACCTACAGTGGCCCACTGAAAGCCAGGTGCATAGCAACCATAACAACGCATGTATTTTGTGAAAAATCACAAAAATGAAACTCAAAACTTAAAGAGGGATAAGATGAAAACGGTAACAGATATGAAAAAGCTGAATCATTCATGAATAGCCCAATAATTTGTGAACATTTTAAAATTTGAATGGTTGTTCTAGGCGAAAGTATGAGAAAGTAGTTAAGTTTCAAAAACAAGCAAGTTTTAGCAGAATTGTGGAAGTTTCCCATTCATTTCAATGGGACAAATTAAAGGAAAAAAATGTAATATTTTAAAAAGTATAACAGTATAAAATACCAAAAGATATAGCTGGAATTAGCAGAAATAGCAGAATATTGTGAAATTTGAACGGTGAAAATAGCACAAAAATTGTGAAAGTAGTTAAACGCCGAAAAACGTACGGAAGCAACTTGAAAAAGAATAAAGTTTAAAGAGAAACAGGAAAACAATAGTGTGGATGCCTAAAGCATCCACACAATAAAGTATAAAGAATAAAGAGAAACAGGAACTCAATAGTGTGGATGCATAAAGCATCCACACAATAATAACTAGAAAGCGAAAATTTCAGAAGAAATTTTATGTGTGCCTATGCCGCTGCTAATCACTGTAGTTTGCCATTCATACGGCTACAGAGAGCAAAACTCAGAAGAGCAGCCATTCTCCACCATGAACTATGGTAAAAACAAACACCGCTCACGCTTCACAGATGACAGCTTACAGTTTTGTGTAAAGATGAAGTTACTTTGTACAGCGCCGATTTGCAGACGCTGTGCACACAGGTTCATGAGCAGAAGTCCCATTGTACCACGGCAGACCCGACAATGTTTGCATGAACACACTTTGAAGCATTACATTATAGACCACTTTTCACACATGCATTCACTTTTTGTTTTTTGTTATTTTTACACAGTGTTCTGAATTATGAACAATGGTCTACAGCCAATCCTGTGTATTATTATACAAACTTTGGTTGTGAGATTCAGATAACTATTTAATAAAAGCTAAATATTTTATATGAGAGTAAGAAAGAAAAGTATATCTTTGTGTCCACCTTTCTCTGTTAATGCCCTAGCTCCCCCCCCCCCTAAAAGCTTTGCTAGATCCGCCCCTGCACAGTTACCAGCTGTCAGCTACACAAAAAAGGAGCTTGGTCTTTGTCTCTCAGAAACAACTCATAACTTCCCTTCAACTCATTCATGTCACCTAAAGTGTAAACCTGTTTCTCCATCACCAGTTCAGCTCTGATGATTCAGTAAGGACATCTCCTGATTTCATCTTCATGCTCCAGCAAACATCAGCTGATACTAGAAATTAAAATCAAAAGAATTCTAACAACAGCTGATCAAGCTTAAACGTGCTGCTGTTGTTTAGCGCGATAAATAAGAGCGAACAGCCGATCATTGATCAGTTTCATGATTGACGTTTCAACACGCGAGAGAATGACAGGGGAGGCTTCGTAACGACAGAATAAATCATAATGTTTTCTCTGAATGTGGGACGATTCCGTTTGTACGGCACGGCAACTCTATGAACTAACCCTAATGAATAAAATAAAGTCCAACGTCAGTAACTTAGTACGCACACAGCTGTATATAAACTCCCGTGGCATTACGATTGTAAAAGGTCAACGAAAATAAATTACACCTAAACTCGGTTATATCTGACCCAAATAGAGAGCGACCGGGTGCTGACACGAGTTTCACCCGCCTCAATATAAGCCAAGCCTGGGTGCTTTTTCACGAAGGGTTGCTAGCGGCGCGAGCTAACTATGCTAGCGGCGCTAGCTAGCTAGCCGGCTATCAGCAACACATAAGAGAACTGCTGCTAAATAAACTACACCTAAACTCGGTTTATATCTGACCCAAATAGAGAGCGACCGGGTGCTGACACGAGTTTCACCCGCCTCAATATAAGCCAAGCCTG
The DNA here is from genome assembly GCF_001858045.2 of Oreochromis niloticus. Lineage (NCBI taxonomy): Eukaryota > Metazoa > Chordata > Actinopteri > Cichliformes > Cichlidae > Oreochromis > Oreochromis niloticus. The sequence continues at coordinate 6,997 of NW_020328836.1, forward strand.
GGTGCTTTTTCACGAAGGGTTGCTAGCGGCGCGAGCTAACTATGCTAGCGGCGCTAGCTAGCTAGCCGGCTATCAGCAACACATAAGAGAACTGCTGCTAAATAAACTACACCTAAACTCGGTTTATATCTGACCCAAATAGAGTGCAGTTCATAACTTCTTACCTGAAATTCAGTTCACCTCACGCTCCTGCCTTCGCTTTCCCTGATCCATGACTGACCACCGCGTTAGCAATCGCCTGCCCGGCCTCATATGTCTCGTTGGCGGCATGTCCTTTCTGTCACACACCGGTGGGTAGCTGCCCTCTGTTGTAGCTCCACCACCAAACAACTCAGTTATTTTTCCACATCCAGCTGTAACTCCGATTCTATGCGAGCATTTGCGAGAGACCAGGGAGGTGAAACGACAGAGAGAGTCCCTCGCTATCCATTTGCAGCCAAGTGCGGCAGCTAGCTAGGTAGCCAGCTAGGTAGCCGGCTAGCTGTCAGGCAGGACCGACGTAGTCAGAGCACTGTCGCTAAATATGGGATGTCTTGATAAAACAAGCAGATATTTGAAGTTTACACACCTACATTCTCGCCTGAAAATATCTTAAAGCTTATTTTGTGACCTAGAAACACGAATAAAAGACATATAAAACGAAGTGGTGGCCGCCATTGTTCACTCTGTAGAGGCGTGCTATGAATTGTGGGATATTGAGTTTTCCACCAAGCATTACCGTAACTTTGAATGATTTGCGCAACCTTAAAAATTCCAAGGGCTCCTGAAAGCAGCGACGCTGTGCGCACCGTTGAAATTGTCATCATTACGGTAATCCAAATAAGGGTACACAGGCTGTACCACTCCCGGCATACCACTAGAGAGAGCCAACACACCACAAATGAAGTCTGTTTATTTGGCGCCAAAAGATGAATTGGCCTAAATTTGCACTAAAATATTAATATTTAAAAAACTATAAAAGTTATAAACACCAAAAGTCATACATAATAGTCCAGCTCCAGCCGCACAAAATGATCTAACATATGTAACCCTAATGTCAAAACTGTTTGGCAGAGGAGCGCGGGAAAATTTCACTAAAATATTAATATTTAAAAAACTATAAATTCATAAACACCAAAAGTCATAGCACACCATTCCAGATCCGGCCGCACAAAATGAGGTAACATATATGAAGCTTGTCTCAAAACTGCGAGGCGAGATTCGCTGCAAAATTTCAGGCGGAAACTGGAGAATAATAATAATAATAACTAGAAAGGAAATTTCAGAAGAAATTTTATGTGTGCCTATGCCGCTGCTAATCTGTGTAGTTTTCCATTCATACGGCTACAGACAGCAAAACTCAGAAGAGCAGCCATTTCCACCATGAATTATGGTAAAAACAAACACCGCTCGCGCTTCACAGATGACAGCTTACAGTTTTGGGTAAAGATGAGGTCACTTTGTACAGCCCCGATTTGCAGACGCTGTGCACACAGGTTCATAAGCAGAAGTCCCTCTGTACCACGGCAGACCCGACAATGTTTGCACGAACACACTTTGAACCAGTACGTTATGGACCACTTTTCACACATGGTTGGTGTACCCTCCCAGCCAGCTGTAGCTTTTCAACTCACAGCCCGACACACACCCAAAAAACAGCCGAGAGAGCACAGACTACGCCCGAGAGGTGTGATTGCAGATGCCCCTCAGGTGGGTCCACCTCCCCTGCAGCGGCACTGCAGACCACGCCCCGCCACACATATCAAACACGTAAAATAAATATTTATGCACTTTTGCATTCACTTTTTGTTTTTTGTTATTTTTACACAGTGTTCTGAATGATGAACAATGGTCTACAGCCAATCTTGTGTATTATTATACAAACTTTGGTTGTAAGATTCAGATAATATTTAATAAAAGCTAAATATTTTATACAGGGAGTGCAGAATTATTAGGCAAATGAGTATTTTGTCCACATCATCCCCTTCATGCATGTTGTCTTACTCCAAGCTGTATAGGCTCGAAAGCCTACTACCAATTAAGCATATTAGGTGATGTGCATCTCTGTAATGAGAAGGGGTATGGTCTAATGACATCAACACCCTATATCAGGTGTGCATAATTATTAGGCAACTTCCTTTCCTTTGGCAAAATGGGTCAAAAGAAGGACTTGACAGGCTCAGAAAAGTCAAAAATAGTGAGATATCTTGCAGAGGCATGCAGCAGTCTTAAAATTGCAAAGCTTCTGAAGCGTGATCATCGAACAATCAAGCGTTTCATTCAAATAGTCAACAGGGTCGCAAGAAGCGTGTGGAAAAACCAAGGCGCAAAATAACTGCCCATGAACTGAGAAAAGTCAAGCGTGCAGCTGCCAAGATGCCACTTGCCACCAGTTTGGCCATATTTCAGAGCTGCAACATCACTGGAGTGCCCAAAAGCACAAGGTGTGCAATACTCAGAGACATGGCCAAGGTAAGAAAGGCTAAAGACGACCACCACTGAACAAGACACACAAGCTGAAACGTCAAGACTGGGCCAAGAAATATCTCAAGACTGATTTTTCTAAGGTTTTATGGACTGATGAAATGAGAGTGAGTCTTGATGGGCCAGATGGATGGGCCCGTGGCTGGATTGGTAAAGGGCAGAGAGCTCCAGTCCCACTCAGACGCCAGCAAGGTGGAGGTGGAGTACTGGTTTGGGCTGGTATCATCAAAGATGAGCTTGTGGGGCCTTTTCGGGTTGAGGATGGAGTCAAGCTCAACTCCCAGTCCTACTGCAGTTTCTGGAAGACACCTTCTTCAAGCAGTGGTACAGGAAGAAGTCTGCATCCTTCAAGAAAAACATGATTTTCATGCAGGACAATGCTCCATCACACGCGTCCAAGTACTCCACAGCGTGGCTGGCAAGAAAGGGTTTAAAAGAAGAAAAACTAATGACATGGCCTCCTTGTTCACCTGATCTGAACCCCATTGAGAACCTGTGGTCCATCATCAAATGTGAGATTTACAAGGAGGGAAAACAGTACACCTCTCTGAACAGTGTCTGGGAGGCTGTGGTTGCTGCTGCACGCAATGTTGATGGTGAACAGATCAAAACACTGACAGAATCCATGGATGGCAGGCTTTTGAGTGTCCTTGCAAAGAAAGGTGGCTATATTGGTCGCTGATTTGTTTTTGTTTTGTTTTTGAATGTCAGAAATGTATATTTGTGAATGTGGAGATGTTATATTGGTTTCACTGGTAAAAATAAATAATTGAAATGGGTATATATTTTTTTTTGTTAAGTTGCCTAATAATTATGCACAGTAATAGTCACCTGCACACACAGATATCCCCTAAAATAGCTAAAACTAAACACAAACTAAAAACTACTTCCGAAACATTCAGCTTTGATATTAATGTGTTTTTTGGGTTCATGAGACATGGTTGTTGTTCAATAATAAAATTATTCCTCAAAAATACAACTTGCCTAATAATTCTGCACTCCCTGTATGAGAGTAAGAAAAAAAGTATATCTTTGTGTCCACCTTCTCTGTTAATGCCCTACCTGGCCCCCTGGCAAAAGCTTTGCTAGATCCGCCCTGCACAGTTACCAGCTGTCAGCTAAATAAAAAAAGGAGCTTGGTGTTTATTTCTCTCAGAAACAGTTCATAACTCCCTTCAACTCATTCATGTCACCTAAAAAAAGGTAAACCTGTTTCTCCATCACCAGTTCAGCTCTGATGATTCAGTAAGGTCATCTCCTGGTTTCGACCAGCCGCTTCTACAGCTGTGGCTCCAGCAAACATCAGCTGATACTAGAAATTAAAATCAAATGAATTCTAACAACAGCTGATCAAGCTTAAACGTGCTGCTGTTGTTTAGCGCGATAAACAAACAGAGAGAAAAGCCGATCATTGATCAGTTTCATGACTGAAGTTTGAACAGGCGAGAGAATGACAGGGGAGGCTGTCATAAACTCCATCGTGCTAGCTACCACGCAGTACGAGTTATTATAACTGATTGTAAAAGTCAGCACAACGAAAATAAACTACACCTAAACTCGGTTTATATCTGACCCAAATAGAGTGCAGGTCATAACTTCTTACCTGAAATTCAGTTCACCTCACGCTCCGACCGGCAGCCGCCTGCTTCTCCTGCCTTCGGTTTCCCTGATCCACGATCTACCACCGTCGATCGGCGGTCCCTCGCCGCCTCGTTCCCGCATGTTCTTTCTGACACACACCGGTGGATAGCTGCCCTCGGTTGTAGCTCCGCGTCAGCGACTACCAAACAATCAGTTATTTTTTCCACATCGACCAGCATCTGGACAATCCACCGCCTTTCACTGTTTGTACCGTTACTAAAAAAAACCCTCATCGCTCATAAAAACGAAAATAAGTCCAGCTATGACCCTGAGTCAAAAGACAGCCAGCTCGGGTTAGCTAGCTACCTGTCTAGCTCTTTGCAGGCACCGAAAACATCAGGCTAATATGGGATGTCTTGGTAACACGAGCAGATATTTGAAGTTTACATCTGGCCAATCCACCACTTTCACTGTTTATACCGTTACTAAAATGAATAAATAATAAATCATCGGTCCATATAAACGAAAAATAAGTCCAGCTAAAACACATACTGTCGGCGAGCGACCGGGTGCTGACACGAGTTTCACCCGCCTCAATATAAGCCAAGCCTGGGTGCTTTTTCACGAAGGGTCGCTAGCGGTGCTAGCTAACTATGCTAGCGGCGCTAGCTAGCTAGCCGGCTATCAGCAACACATAAGAGAACTGCTGCTAAATAAACTACACCTAAACTCGGTTTATATCTGACCCAAATAGAGTGCAGGTCATAACTTCTTACCTGAAATTCAGTTCACCTCACGCTCCTGCCTTCGCTTTCCCTGATCCACGATTGACCACCGCGTTAGCAATCGCCTGCCCGGCCTCATATGTCTCGTTGGCGGCATGTCCTTTCTGTCACACACCGGTGGGTAGCTGCCCTCTGTTGTAGCTCCACCACCAAACAACTCAGTTATTTTTTCCACATCCAGCTGTAACTCCGATTCTATGCGAGCATTTGCGAGAGACCAGGGAGGTGAAACGACAGAGAGAGTCCCCTCGCTATCCATTTGCAGCCAAGTGCGGCAGCTAGCTAGGTAGCCAGCTAGGTAGCCGGCTAGCTGTCAGGCAGGACCGACGTAGTCAGAGCACTGTCGCTAAATATGGGATGTCTTGATAAAACAAGCAGATATTTGAAGTTTACACACCTACATTCTCGCCTGAAAATATCTTAAAAGCTTATTTTGTGACCTAGAAACACGAATAAAAGACATATAAAACGAAGTGGTGGCCGCCATTGTTCACTCTGTAGAGGCGTGCTATGAATTGTGGGATATTGAGTTTTCCACCAAGCATTACCGTAACTTTTGAATGATTTGCGCAACCTTAAAAATTCCAATGGCTCCTGAAAGCAGCGACGCTGTGCGCACGTTGAAATTGTCATCATTACGGTAATCCAAATAAGGGTACACAGGCTGTACCACTCCCAGCATACCACTAGAGAGAGCCAAGACACCACAAATGAAGTCTGTTTATTTGGCGCCAAAAGATGAATTGGCCTAAATTTGCACTAAAATATTAATATTAAAAAACTATAAAAGTTATAAACACCAAAGTCATAACATAATAGTCCAGCTCCAGCCGCACAAAATGATCTAACATATGTAACCCTAATGTCAAAACTGTTTGGCAGAGGAGCGTGGGAAAATTTTCACTAAAATATTAATATTTAAAAAACTATAAATTCATAAACACCAAAAGTCATAGCACACCATTCCAGATCCGGCCGCACAAAATGAGGTAACATATATGAAGCTTGTCTCAAAACTGCGAGGCGAGATTCGCTGCAAAATTTCAGCGGAAACTGGAGAATAATAATAATAATAAATAATAATAATCGAGAATAGTAATATGTGTGCCTCTTGTCATAGGCACACATAATAATAATAACTAGAAAGCGAAAATTTCAGAAGAAATTTTATGTGTGCCTATGCCGCTGCTAATCACTGTAGTTTGCCATTCATACGGCTACAGAGAGCAAAACTCAGAAGAGCAGCCATTCTCCACCATGAACTATGGTAAAAACAAACACCGCTCACGCTTCACAGATGACAGCTTACAGTTTTGTGTAAAGATGAAGTTACTTTGTACAGCGCCGATTTGCAGACGCTGTGCACACAGGTTCATGAGCAGAAGTCCCATTGTACCACGGCAGACCCGACAATGTTTGCATGAACACACTTTGAAGCATTACATTATAGACCACTTTCACACATGCATTCACTTTTTGTTTTTTGTTATTTTTACACAGTGTTCTGAATGATGAACAATGGTCTACAGCCAATCCTGTGTATTATTATACAAACTTTGGTTGTGAGATTCAGATAACTATTTAATAAAAGCTAAATATTTTATATGAGAGTAAGAAAGAAAAGTATATCTTTGTGTCCACCTTTCTCTGTTAATGCCCTAGCTTCCCCCCCCCCTAAAAGCTTTGCTAGATCCGCCCCTGCACAGTTACCAGCTGTCAGCTACACAAAAAAGGAGCTTGGTCTTTGTCTCTCAGAAACAACTCATAACTTCCCTTCAACTCATTCATGTCACCTAAAGTGTAAACCTGTTTCTCCATCACCAGTTCAGCTCTGATGATTCAGTAAGGACATCTCCTGATTTCATCTTCATGCTCCAGCAAACATCAGCTGATACTAGAAATTAAAATCAAAAGAATTCTAACAACAGCTGATCAAGCTTAAACGTGCTGCTGTTGTTTAGCGCGATAAATAAGAGCGAACAGCCGATCATTGATCAGTTTCATGATTGACGTTTCAACACGCGAGAGAATGACAGGGGAGGCTTCGTAACGACAGAATAAATCATAATGTTTTCTCTGAATGTGGGACGATTCCGTTTGTACGGCACGGCAACTCTATGAACTAACCCTAATGAATAAAATAAAGTCCAACGTCAGTAACTTAGTACGCACACAGCTGTATATAAACTCCCGTGGCATTACGATTGTAAAAGGTCAACGAAAATAAATTACACCTAAACTCGGTTTATATCTGACCCAAATAGAGAGCGACCGGGTGCTGACACGAGTTTCACCCGCCTCAATATAAGCCAAGCCTGGGTGCTTTTCACGAAGGGTTGCTAGCGGCGCGAGCTAACTATGCTAGCGGCGCTAGCTAGCTAGCCGGCTATCAGCAACACATAAGAGAACTGCTGCTAAATAAACTACACCTAAACTCGGTTTATATCTGACCCAAATAGAGAGCGACCGGGTGTTGACACGAGTTTCACCCGCCTCAATATAAGCCAAGCCTGGGTGCTTTTTCACGAAGGGTTGCTAGCGGCGCGAGCTAACTATGCTAGCGGCGCTAGCTAGCTAGCCGGCTATCAGCAACACATAGAGAACTGCTGCTAAATAAACTACACCTAAACTCGTTTATATCTGACCCAAATAGAGTGCAGTTCATAACTTCTTACCTGAAATTCAGTTCACCTCACGCTCCTGCCTTCGCTTTCCCTGATCCATGATTGACCACCGCGTTAGCAATCGCCTGCCCGGCCTCATATGTCTCGTTGGCGGCATGTCCTTTCTGTCACACACCGGTGGGTAGCTGCCCTCTGTTGTAGCTCCACCACCAAACAACTCAGTTATTTTTTCCACATCCAGCTGTAACTCCGATTCTATGCGAGCATTTGCGAGAGACCAGGGAGGTGAAACGACAGAGAGAGTCCCCTCGCTATCCATTTGCAGCCAAGTGCGGCAGCTAGCTAGGTAGCCAGCTAGGTAGCCGGCTAGCTGTCAGGCAGGACCGACGTAGTCAGAGCACTGTCGCTAAATATGGGATGTCTTGATAAAACAAGCAGATATTTGAAGTTTACACACCTACATTCTCGCCTGAAAATATCTTAAAAGCTTATTTTGTGACCTAGAAACACGAATAAAAGACATATAAACGAAGTGGTGGCCGCCATTGTTCACTCTGTAGAGGCGTGCTATGAATTGTGGGATATTGAGTTTTCCACCAAGCAGTACCGTAACTTTTGAATGATTTGCGCAACCTTAAAAATTCCAAGGGCTCCTGAAAGCAGCGACGCTGTGCGCACCGTTGAAATTGTCATCATTACGGTAATCCAAATAAGGGTACACAGGCTGTACCACTCCCGGCATACCACTAGAGAGAGCCAACACACCACAAATGAAGTCTGTTTATTTGGCGCCAAAAGATGAATTGGCCTAAATTTGCACTAAATATTAATATTTAAAAAACTATAAAAGTTATAAACACCAAAAGTCATAACATATAGTCCAGCTCCAGCCGCACAAATGATCTAACATATGTAACCCTAATGTCAAAACTGTTTGGCAGAGGAGCGCGGGAAAATTTTCACTAAAATATTAATATTTAAAAAACTATAAAATTCATAAACACCAAAAGTCATAGCACACCATTCCAGATCCGGCCGCACAAAATGAGGTAACATATATGAAGCTTGTCTCAAAACTGCGAGGCGAGATTCGCTGCAAAATTTCAGGCGGAAACTGGAGAATAATAATAATAATAATATAATAATAAATCCGAGGATAGTAATATGTGTGCCTCTTGTCATAGGCACACATAATAAATCGAGGAATAGTAATATGTGTGCCTCTTGTCATAGGCACACATAATTATTTTCACTGAAATTGAGATCTCGATTATTTGACAATATTTATTTAACAATAACAATGTATTGAATAATGGTTTTAAAGATTGTCAAAAAATAGCATAAAATAGTGTGCAAATAGAAGTCACTTGGATGAGTGACGAAACGTTTCTCCCACCAAACGCTACGTCCAGATGAACAGATTCAACTTTTGGAGAGTGTGCAAATACTGATTACAGTGGAAATGTTTGCAATATAAAAAATAAATGAAAAATGTAAACATCTATGTTTAGTGAACTTCAAAATACTGCACAAAATTTGATCCACGTCTGACTCCGCGAACCCATAATGTTTCCACACCACTGAAGTCGTTTTACCTCTCTTTTCAACCAGCGGCATTCTTTCTTCAGCAGCCATTATCCTCTCCTCTCCAAATAACTTCTGCTTAGCTTTCCGAGCTTCCCTCGGGTCCTCTTAAATGTTGTGACGCGTGTTCGAAACGCAGAGAGGTGCGCTTGATTTGCCACACGGAGCAGCGCGAGAGTAAAGAACGAGGGAGGTGCTAATAATCGGCTCAGTCATTTTTAATGATCGTTGAAAGCGCAGATCGTAATCTAGATTAAAATTCGATTAATTGAGCAGTGTTACACACTGTTACAAGTGTTATGCGCTGTCACTAGTGGTGCAACAGATCAAAAATCTCACGGTTCAGATCGGATCATGGTTTTAAGTCACGGATCGGATCAATTTTCGGATCAGCAAAAAAAAGAAAAAAGACAAAATTTTAACATTTACTTATTAACTTATTTAAATATTTTTTGCCTATTAAAAACATTCAACTCAAGACTCATTATTATATATATATATAAAAAACACCCAGCACGCCCCTGCGGGCGGTTTATCCTTCCTTCAAGCTTGGGTCCTCTACCAGAGGCCTGGGAACTTGAGGGTCCTGCGCAGTATCTTAGCTGTTCCAGGACTGCGCTCTTCTGGACAGAGATCTCCGATGTTGTTCCCGGATCTGCTGGAGCCACTCGCCTAGCTTGGGAGTCACCGCACCTAGTGCTTCCAATTACCACGGGGACCACCGTTACCTTCACCCTCCACATCCTCTCGAGCTCTTCTCTGAGCCCTTGGTATTTCTCCAGCTTCTCGTGTTCCTTCTTCCTGATATTGCTGTCATTGGGAACCGCTACATCGATCACTACGGCCGTCTTCTTCTGTTTGTCTACCACCACTATGTCCAGTGGTTAGCCACCACCATTTTGTCCGTCTGTATCTGGAAGTCCCACAGGATCTTAGCTCGGTCATTCTCCATCGCCCTTGGGCGTCTCCCATTTTGACCTCGGAACTTCCAGGTTATACTCGGCACAGATGTTCTGTACACTATGCCGGCCACTTGGTTATGGCGTTCCATGTATGTCCTGCCTGCTAGCATCTTGCACCCTGCTGTTATGTGCTGGATTGTCTCAGGGGCATCTTTACACAGCCTGCACCTGGGGTCTTGCCTGGTGTGATAGACCCCAGCCTCTATGGATCTTGTACTCAGAGCTTGTTCTTGTGCTGCCATGATTAGTGCCTCTGTGCTGTCTTTCAGTCCAGCTTTGTCCAGCCACTGGCAGGATTTCTGGATATCAGCCACCTCCTCTATCTGCCGGTGGTACATACCGTGCAGGGGCCTGTCCTTCCATGATGGTTCCTCGCCTTCCTCCTCTTTCTTGGGTTTCTGCTGCTGAGGTATTCACTGAGCACGCTGTCAGTTGGGGCCATCTTCGTGATGTATTCGTGGATGTTTCTTGTCTCATCCTGGACTGTGGTGCTGACACTCACCAGTCCCCTTCTTGTCTATGTCTTTGTCTTTAGTGGCTTCTATCTCCTCCTTTGGCCAGCCTATTACCCCAGCAGGGTACCTGATCACGGGCAGGGCGTAGGTGTTGATGGCCCGGATCTTGTTCTTACCGTTCAGCTGACTCCTCAGGACTTGCCTGACCCTCTGCAGGTACTTGGTGGTTGCAGCTTTCCTAGCGGCCTCTTCATGGTTCCCATTCGCCTGCGGGATCCCCAGGTACTTGTAACTGTCTTCTATGTCTGCAATGTTGCCTTCTGGTAGTTCGATCCCCTCAGTTCTGACTACCTTACCTCTCTTTGTTACCATCCGACTACACTTCTCCAGTCGAACAACATTCAATGTCATTGCTGTATATCCTGGTAGTGTGTATCAGTGAATCGATGTCTCGTTCACTCTTGGCATACAGCTTGATGTCATCCATGTACAGGAGGTGGCTGACAACTGCTCCGTTCCGTAGTCGGTATCCGTAGCCAGTCTTGTTAATGATCTCACTGAGGGGGTTCAGGCCTATGCAGAACAGCAGTGGGGACAGAGCATCTCCTTGGTAGATCCCGCACTTGATGGTGACTTGTGCTATGGGCTTGAGGTTGGCCTCCAGTGTTGTACGCCACATCCCATTGAGTTCCTGATGAAGGCTCTTAGGGTCCTGTTGATCTTGTATAGTTCCAGGCATCCAGTATCCAGCTGTGGGGCATTGAGTCATAGGCCTTCTTGTAATCAATCCAGGCAGTGCACAGGTTGGTCAGTATGGTCTTGCAGTCTCGGCTGACTGTTCTGTCTACCAGTAGCTGGTGTTTTGCGCCTCTGATATTCTTGCCAATCCCTTCTGTACCCCGCTCATGTATTGACCCATGTACCTGTTCATCTTAGCCGATATGATGCCTGACAGGAGCTTCCATGTAGTACTGAGGCAGGTTATTGGCGGTAGTTGGATGGGACCGGTCCCTCTTGGGGTCTTGGGGATCAGGACCGTCCGACTTCAGTTAGCCATTCCGGGTGTCTCTCGTCAACTAGCAGCTGATTCATTTGTGCTGCCAGATGCTCATGGAGTGCAGTCAGCTTCTTCAGCCAGTAGGCGTGAACCATGTCGGGCCCTGGTGCTGTCCAACTCTTCATACTGGAGACCCTTTCTTGGATATCTGCCACTGTGATGGTTACTGGACCCTGTTCAGGGAGGTCGCTATGGTCTACCTCAGATCCACTAGCCACTGAGCATTGCCGAAGAAGGAACACGAGAAGCTGGAGAAATACCAAGGGCTCAGAGAAGAGCTCGAGAGGATGTGGAGGGTGAAGGTAACAGTGGTCCCCGTGGTAATCGGAGCACTAGGTGCGGTGACTCCCAAGCTAGGCAAGTGGCTCCAGCAGATCCCGGGAACAACATCAGAGATCTCTGTCCAGAAGAGCGCAGTCCTGGGAACAGCTAAGATACTGCGCAGGACCCTCAAGCTCCCAGGCCTCTGGTAGAGGACCCGAGCTTGAAGGATAAACCGCCCGCAGGGGCGTGCTGGGTGGTTTTTTTTTTATATGTATAAAACACCCAGCACGCCCCTAGACCCCCTATGCTAAGTGAGCCTACCGCAGACATGAGCGAGACAGATAAATATGAAGGCATGCTGGCTCGGACGTCGCCCGGATCAACAAGGTCCGCGTCAGGTGTTGAGAACCAGGACACCCTGACGACAAGGGCTACTGGAACAAGAAGGCATCGGTGGGCAAGAGACGATATATATATATACACACACACACACACACACACATATGTGTGTGTATATATACACATATACACACATATATACATATATATATACACATACATACATATATATTATATATTATATAAAAACAAATTAAGGTGCAGTATAGGGCTTTGTATCTACCACTCCGCTGTGATATAATGAGCGGTCACGGTGACGTAGCTTTCCGTTGACCTGGAGGTCCACCCATTTGTAGTTGGGCAACAGAAGATGCCTGGGACAGTTCAACCATAACTTTAAACTTTTCCTGCTCATACATGCCTGGTACGATCTTGTCACTGAAGTGGATGCGCAACGGGATATCATAGCGTGGCTCAAGCACGTTCATCATAGTTTAAACCCCTTGTTTTGCACAAGGGAATACGGCCTCCCGTCTGCAGCTAAACACCCCAGTAGCTTTTGTAATAGCTTTAGCCCGATCGGATTGGGGAGCAAAGGGCTGCTTAAATGCCGCAAACTCCTCTGCTCCTCCACTTGGACCGCTAGCGCTGGCCATAACTATCGCTTGACAGACTGACCACGCGCACCATATGCATACTTTTTTCCTTCTTTTCGAATCTTCGGATCACGTGCGTCCCGAACCGTGGAGTGGGATCGGTTCGGATTACGGATCAACTGTGATCCGTTGTACCACTAGCTGTTACACACTGTTATTCACTGTTACAAAGTGTTATGCGCTGTTACAACACTGCTACACACTGTTAAAAAGTGGAGAAACAGAAAAACAAAAGACAGAAACGATACAGAAAACTTCTATCCACTTGTTATGTCACTAATATATTTGGGGAAATTTCCTGATAGGATTTATAGAAGCCTTAAACTCCAGTTGGCAATAACGTGTCTTACCACAGTCCTTACCAACTTTGTCTGTTAAGCAGAGCTTTCTGCTTCCATTAAAACTGTCCTTTTAAAGTCACGTGACAAACAATCCCCAATCAGAGACATTATCAGAGAATGAAGGGGATAAAATGGAGATTGAAAATCTTTAAGAACAAAAAAACATAACAAGAAAATAAAGCAATGTTGGAAAGAAGACAACAGATGACTGAGACAGAAAATGTGGTGAAATAAACATGTGAAGTCCAGTGAATAGTTTTGCTTGCACGCTCAGAGCTGCTGTTGATTTCTACAGTGAAAGCGGGGCATCATACATTTAACATTAAAGGTCACCATCCCACAGTCGGTTAAAGAAAATCTCTTTAGTTTGTCAGCAGATCAAAATGAATTGAATTTTAGTGACTGAACAGGTATTTCTGTCTCCTATGTTCTCTTATCTGTAATTCCAGCAGCAAGCTTAAGCAGCAGATTACACTCAAGTATAACAGCATTATACTTTTCCTGCATTACAGAATTGATAAAAGCAAACATACAGAGAGTGCAGAATTATTAGGCAAGTGTATTTTTGAGGAATTTTATTATTGAACAACAACCATGTTCTCAATGAACCCAAAAACTCATTAATATCAAAGCTGAATGTTTTGGAAGTAGTTTTTAGTTTGTTTTTAGTTTTAGCTATTTAGGGGGATATCTGTGTGTGCAGGTGACTATTACTGTGCATAATTATTAGGCAACTTAACAAAAACAAATATATACCCATGTCAATTATTATTTTTACCAGTGAAACCAATATAACATCTCCACATTCACAAATATACATTTCTGACTTCAAAACAAAAGAAAACAAATCAGCGACCAATATA
>NW_020328837.1:0-18134 GCF_001858045.2 Oreochromis niloticus
CAGCTGTGCTCCAGCAAACATCAGCTGATACTAGAAAATTAAAAATCAATGAATTCTAACAACAGCTGATCAAGCTTAAACGTGCTGCTGTTGTTTAGCGCGATAAACAAACAAGAGAGAAAGCCGATCATTGATCAGTTTCATGACTGAAGTTTGAACAGGCGAGAGAATGACAGGGGAGGCTGTCATAAAACTCCATCGTGCTAGCTACCACGCAGTACGAGTTTATAACTGATTGTAAAAAGTCAGCACAAAAAAATAAACTACAACCTAAACTCGTTTATATCTGACCCAAATAGAGTGCAGTCATAACTTCTTACCTGAAATTCAGTTCACCTCACGCTCCGACCGGCAGCCGCCTACTTCTCCTGCCTTCGGTTTCCCTGATCCACGATCTACCACCGGTCGATCGGCGGTCGCTCGCCGCCTTGTTCCCCGCATGTTCTTTCTGACACACACCGGTGGATAGCTGCCCTCGTTGTAGCTCCGCGTCAGCGACTACCAAACAACTCAGTTATTTTTCCACATCGACCAGCATCTGGACAATCCACCGCCTTTCACTGTTTGTACCGTTACAAAAAAAACCCTCATCGGCTCATAAAACGAAAAATAAGTCCAGCTATGACCCTGAGTCAAAAAGACAGCCAGCTCGGGTAGCTAGCTACCTGTCTAGCTCTTTGCAGGCACCGAAAACATCAGAGCTAATATGGGATGTCTTGGTAACACGAGCAGATATTTGAAGTTTACATCTGGCCAATCCACCACCTTTCACTGTTTAACCGTTACTAAAATGAATAAATAAATAAATCATCGTCCATATAAACAAAAATAAGTCCAGCTAAACACATACTGTCGGCGAGCGACCGGGTGCTGACACGAGTTCACCCGCCTCAATATAAGCCAAGCCTGGTGCTTTTTCACGAAGGGTCGCTAGCGGTGCTAGCTAACTATGCTAGCGGCGCTAGCTAGCTAGCCGGCTATCAGCAACACATAAGAGAACTGCTGCTAAATAAACTACACCTAAACTCGGTTTATATCTGACCCAAATAGAGTGCAGGTCATAACTTCTTACCTGAAATTCAGTTCACCTCACGCTCGCTCCTTCGCTTTCCCTGATCCACGATTGACCTCCGCGTTAGCAAACACCGTCGATCGGCGGTCGCGGCATGTCCTTTCTGTCATACACCGGTGGATAGCTGCCACTGTTGTAGCTCGGCGTTATAGCACCACCACAAAACTCAGTTATTTTTTCCACATCCAGCTGTAACTCCGATTCTGTGCGAGCATTTGCGAGAGACGGGGAGGTGAAACGACAGAGAGAGTCCCCTCGCTATCCATTTGCAGCCAAGTGCGGCAGCTAGCTAGGTAGCGGCTAGCTGTCAGGCAGGACCGACGTCGTCAGAGCACTGTCGCTAAATATGGGATGTTTGATAAACAAGCAGATATTGAAGTTTACACACCTACATTCTCGCCTGAAAATACTTAAAAGTTTATTTTGTGACCTAGAAACACGAATAAAAGACATATAAAACGAAGTGGTGGCCGCCATTGTTCACTCTGTAGAGGCGTGCTATGAATTGTGGGATATGGAGTTTTCAACAAGGATAAATCTTTTCGGCTGTACTACTCCCGGTATACCACTAGAGAGAGCCAAGACACCACAAATGAAGTCTGTTTATTTGGCGCCAAAAGATGAATTGGCCTAAATTTACTAAATATTAATATTTAAAAACTATAAAAGTCATAAACACCAAAAGTCACAACATAATAGTCCAGCTCCAGCCGCACAAAATGATCTAACATATGTAATCCTAATGTCAAAACTGTTGGCAGAGGAGCGCGGGAAAATTTTCACTAAAATATTAATATTTAAAAACTATAAATTCATAAACACCAAAAGTCATAGCACACCATTCCAGATCCGGCCGCACAAAATGAGGTAACATATATGAAGCTTGTCTCAAAACTGCGGGGCGTGATACGTGCCGAAATTTAGGCGGAAGATGGAGAATAATAATAATAATAACTAGAAAGCGAAAATTTCAGAAGAATTTATGTGTGCCTATGCCGCTGCTAATCAGTGTAGTTTGCCATTCATACGGCTACAGAGAGCAAAACTCAGCAGAGCAGCCATTCTCCACCATGAATTATGATAAAACAAACACCGCTCGCGCCTCACAGATGACAGCTTACAGTTTTGGGTAAAGATGAGGTGACTTCGTACAGCCCCGATTTGCAGACGCTGTGCACAGAGGTTCATGAGCAGAAGTCCCATTGTATCACGGCAGACCCGACAATGTTTGCATGAACATGCTTTGAAGCATTACGTTATGGACCACTTTCACACATGGTTGGTGTACCCACACAGGCAGCCGTAGCTTTTCAACTCATAGCCCAACACACACCCAAAAAACAGCCAAGAGAGCACAGACTTTACACCCGTGGGTCCACCTCCCCTGCAGCGGCACTGCAGACCACGTCCCGACACACATCAAACACATAAAATAAATATGTATGCACTTTCGCATTCACTTTTTGTTTTTTGTTATTTTTACATAGGTTCTGAATGATGAACAATGGTCTACAGCCAATCTTGTGTATTATTATACAAACTTTGGTTGTAAGATTCAGATAACTATTAATAAAAGCTAAATATTTTATACAGGGAGTGCAGAAATATTAGGCAAATGAGTATTTGTCCACATCATCCTCTTCATGCATGTTGTCTTACTCCAAGCTGTATAGGCTCGAAAGCCTACTACCAATTAAGCATATTAGGTGATGTGCATCTCTGTAATGAGAAGGGTATGGTCTAATGACATCAACACCCTATATCAGGTGTGCATAATTATTAGGCAACTTCCTTTCCTTTGGCAAAATGGGTCAAAAGAAGGACTTGACAGGCTCAGAAAGTCAAAAATAGTGAGATATCTGCAGAGGCATGCAGCAGTCTTAAAATCGCAAAGCTTCTGAAGCGTGATCATCGAACAATCAAGCGTTTCATTCAAAATAGTCAACAGGGTCGCAAGAAGCGTGTGGAAAAACCAAGGTGCAAAATAACTGCCCATGAACTGAGAAAAATCAAGCGTGCAGCTGCCAAGATGCCACTTGCCACCAGTTTGGCCATATTTCAGAGCTGCAACATCACTGGAGTGCCCAAAAGCACAAGGTGTGCAATACTCAGAGACATGGCCAAGGTAAGAAAGGCTGAAAGACGACCACCACTGAACAAGACACACAAGCTGAAACGTCAAGACTGGGCCAAGAAATATCTCAAGACTGATTTTTCTAAGGTTTTATGGACTGATGAAATGAGAGTGAGTCTTGATGGGCCAGATGGATGGGCCCGTGGCTGGATTGGTAAAGGGCAGAGAGCTCCAGTCCCACTCAGACGCCAGCAAGGTGGAGGTGGAGTACTGGTTTGGGCTGGTATCATCAAAGGTGAGCTTGTGGGGCCTTTTCGGGTTGAGGATGGCGTCAAGCTCAACTCCCAGTCCTACTGCAAGTTTCTGGAAGACACCTTCTTCAAGCAGTGGTACAGGAAGAAGTCTGCATCCTTCAAGAAAAACATGATTTTCATGCAGGACAATGCTCCATCACACGCGTCCAAGTACTCCACAGCGTGGCTGGCAAGAAAGGGTTTAAAAGAAGAAAAACTAATGACATGGCCTCCTTGTTCACCTGATCTGAACCCCATTGAGAACCTGTGGTCCATCATCAAATGTGAGATTTACAAGGAGGGAAAACAGTACACCTCTCTGAACAGTGTCTGGGAGGCTGTGGTTGCTGCTGCACGCAATGTTGATGGTGAACAGATCAAAACACTGACAGAATCCATGGATGGCAGGCTTTTGAGTGTCCTTGCAAAGAAAGGTGGCTATATTGGTCGCTGATTTGTTTTTGTTTTGTTTTGAATGTCAGAAATGTATATTTGTGAATGTGGAGATGTTATATTGGTTTCACTGGTAAAAATAAATAATTGAAATGGGTATATATTTGTTTTTTGTTAAGTTGCCTAATAATTATGCACAGTAATAGTCACCTGCACACACAGATATCCCCTAAATAGCTAAAACTAAACACAAACTAAAAACTACTTCCGAAAACATTCAGCTTTGATATTAATGTGTTTTTTGGGTTCATTGAGAACATGGTTGTTGTTCAATAATAAAATTATTCCTCAAAAATACAACTTGCCTAATAATTCTGCACTCCCTGTATGAGAGTAAGAAAGAAAAGTATATCTTTGTGTCCACCTTTCTCTGTTAATGCCCTACCTGGCCCCTGGCAAAAGCTTTGCTAGATCCGCCCCTGCACAGTTACCAGCTGTCAGCTAAATAAAAAAAGGAGCTTGGTGTTTATTTCTCTCAGAAACAGTTCATAACTTCCCTTCAACTCATTCATGTCACCTAAAAAAAAGGTAAACCTGTTTCTCCATCACCAGTTCAGCTCTGATGATTCAGTAAGGTCATCTCCTGGTTTCGACCAGCCGCTTCTACAGCTGTGGCTCCAGCAAACATCAGCTGATACTAGAAATTAAAATCAAATGAATTCTAACAACAGCTGATCAAGCTTAAACGTGCTGCTGTTGTTTAGCGCGATAAACAAACAAGAGAGAAAAGCCGATCACTGATCAGTTCATGACTGAAGTTTGAACAGGCGAGAGAATGACAGGGGAGGCTGTCATAAACTCCATCGTGCTAGCTACCACGCAGTACGAGTTATTATAACTGATTGTAAAAAGTCAGCACAACGAAAATAAACTACACCTAAACTCGGTTTATATCTGACCCAAATAGAGTGCAGGTCATAACTTCTTACCTGAAATTCAGTTCACCTCACGCTCCGACCGGCAGCCGCCTGCTTCTCCTGCCTTCGGTTTCCCTGATCCACGATCTACACCGGTCGATCGGCGGTCGCCTCGCCGCCTCGTTCCCCGCATGTTCTTTCTGACACACACCGGTGGATAGCTGCCCTCGGTTGTAGCTCCGCGTCAGCGACTACCAAACAACTCAGTTATTTTTTCCACATCGACCAGCATCTGGACAATCCACCGCCTTTCACTGTTTGTACGTTACTAAAAAAAACCCTCATCGGCTCATAAAAACGAAAAATAAGTCCAGCTATGACCTGAGTCAAAAAGACAGCCAGCTCGGGTTAGCTAGCTACCTGTCTAGCTCTTTGCAGGCACCGAAACATCAGAGCTAATATGGGATGTCTTGGTAACACGAGCAGATATTTGAAGTTTACATCTGGCCAATCCACCACCTTTCACTGTTTATACCATTACTAAAATGAATAAATAAATAAATCATCGGTCCATATAAACGAAAAATAAGTCCAGCTAAAACACATACTGTCGGCGAGCGACCGGGTGCTGACACGAGTGTCACCCGCCTCAATATAAGCCAAGCCTGGGTGCTTTTTCACGAAGGGTCGCTAGCGGTGCTAGCTAACTATGCTAGCGGCACTAGCTAGCTAGCCGGCTATCAGCAACACATAAGAGAACTGCTGCTAAATAAACTACACCTAAACTCGGTTTATATCTGACCCAAATAGAGTGCAGGTCATAACTTCTACCTGAAATTCAGTTCACCTCACGCTCCTGCCTTCGCTTTCCCTGATCCACGATTGACCTCCGCGTTAGCAAACACGGTCGATCGGCGGTAGCCTCACCGCCTTGTATGTCTCGTTCGCGGCATGTCCTTTCTGTCACACACCGGTGGATAGCTGCCCTCTGTTGTAGCTCCACCACCAAACAACTCAGTTATTTTTCCACATCGACCAGCATCATCGGCCCATATAAACGAAAAATAAGTCCAGCTAAGACACAGACCCTTGCGAGCGATCGGGCGATTAAACAAATTTTAGCCACCTCACTATCAGCCAAGCCTGGGTGGTTTTTCACGAAGGGTCGCTAGCCGCGCTAGCTAGCTAAGCTAGCTAGCCAGCCGGCTATCAGCAACACGTAAGAGAACTGTTGCTAAATAAACTACACCTAAACTCGGTTTATATCTGACCCAAATAGAGTGCAGGTCATAACTTCTTACCTGAAATCAGTTCACCTCACGCTCCTGCCTTCGCTTTCCCTGATCCACGATTGACCTCCGCGTTAGCAAACACCGGACGATCGGCAGTAGCCTCACCGCCTTGTATGTCTCGTTCGCGGCATGTCCTTTCTGTCACACACCGGTGGATAGCTGCCCTCTGTTGTAGCTCCACCACCAAACAACTCAGTTATTTTTTCCACATCGACCAGCATCATCGGCCCATATAAACGAAAAATAAGTCCAGCTAAGACACAGACCCTTGCCGAGCGATCAGGCGATTAAACAAATTTTAGCCACCTCACTATCAGCCAAGCCTGGGTGGTTTTTCACGAAGGGGCGCTAGCTAGCTAAGCTAGCGGCGCTAGCTAGCTAGCCGGCTATCAGCAACACTTAAGAGAATTGTCGCTAATATGGATGTCTTGATAAAACGAGCAGATATTGAAGTTTACACACTACATTCTCGCCTGAAAATATCTTAAAAGTGTATTTTGTGACCTAGAAACACGAATAAAAGACATATAAAACGAAGTGGTGTCCGCCATTGTTTAACTCGGCAGAGGGTGCTATGAATTATGGGATATGGAGTTTTGTAACAAGCATACAGATTTTCAGCCGTACTACTCCCGGTATACCACTAGAGAGAGCCAACCCACCACAAATAAAGTCTGTTTCTATGGAAATTGGCCTAAATTTGCACTAAAATCTAAATATTTCAAAAACTATAAAAGTCATAAACACCAAAAGTGTATACCATACTAGTCCAGCTCCAGCCGCACAAAATGATCTAACATATGTAACCCTATTTTCAAAACTGTTTGGCAGAGAAGCGCGGGAAAATTTCACTAAAATATTAATATTTAAAAACTATAATAGTTATAAACACCAAAAGTCATAGCACACCATTCCTGATCCAGCCGCACAAAATGAGGTAACATATATGAAGCTTGTCTCAAAACTGCGGGGCGAGTTTCGCTGCAAAATTTCAGGCGGAAACTGAGAATAATAATAATAATAATAAATCCGACGAATAGTAATATGTGTGCCTCTTTCCATAGGCACACATAATAAGAATAATAAATCCGACGAATAGTAATATGTG
The DNA here is from genome assembly GCF_001858045.2 of Oreochromis niloticus. Lineage (NCBI taxonomy): Eukaryota > Metazoa > Chordata > Actinopteri > Cichliformes > Cichlidae > Oreochromis > Oreochromis niloticus. Next base: position 7,150 of record NW_020328837.1, read on the forward strand.
TGCCTCTTGGCATAGGCACACATAATAATAATAATAATAATAATAAATCCGACGAATAGTAATATGTGTGCCTCTTGGCATAGGCACACATAACTAGAAAGCGAAAATTCAGAAGAAATTTTATGTGTGCCTATGCTACTGCCAATGAGTGTAGTTTGCCTTTAATGTGGTTCAATTAGTGCCGGTTGCCATTTATAACACCAGAGGGAGCAAGATGCAACATGAGCATAGTTTGCTTTTTATACCACAAGGAGGAGGTTAATGGAATACAGCTGATTTTCAACTTAAAGCAAAGTAAGCTGTATTGTGATCACTGTTATATGCGGCATACAGAGATGAGAGAAAGATGCTCCAGTTACATGATTACAAAATAAGTTAATAGATATAAAAGAAAATAAATTATGCTTCAGTGTCAGGTGTTCAAGAGAAGTTACAATTTAGATTTTACAGTTTTGAGTCGTTTAAAGTGGTAGAAAAAAAGATGTCCATTAAGCGGTATTCAATTTGTATTTCAAAGGTATTTTAATGTCAAAGGGGAAAATACCACATGCAAATTATGAAATTTCCCGTTGTGGGACTAATAATGTATCATGTTATTCAAACAATATTTGTACAGATACCATTTACAATAATGTATGACATTTAAACATGATATTTAGATTGTGGTAAATAGCAAGCAATATAAAATAAAAAGGAAAGGAAACCATTCAAGTAACTTTATATTATGAACTGAAGAGTAAGGCAAAAGTATAAATGAAAAGCATACAAGCATTAATGTATATAGATAAACCCAACAATCATATACCCCCTATGAGCAAGCACTTTGGCGACAGTGGGAAGGAAAAACTCCCTTTTGACAGGAAGAAACCTCCGGCAGAACCAGGCTCAGGGAGGGCGGCCATCTGCCGCGACCGGTTGGGGTGAGATTAAACAAATCCAAAACTGTCCACAGAGCTACAGGGGCACACTGGGATCGCAACAGCAGCCATAGAGGGAAACAGATTAGGATGTTCTTCCCAGTACTGAAGTGGGTCGGCTTTTTCTTATGTGTGCGTTTTTCTCTGAGAGGTAGGTCCCACTTTAGTTTCTGTTGATGAGGCACCACGGATACTTCTGGATAAGGGTCATTTGGAAGCAAGTGGTTGCTGACTTTGCGAAAACAGCTAGAAACAGATAAAAGGAAAACACAATTTAAAACAATAAACGAGACATCACAAAGCGCAGCTCTTCAGTTAGCAAACTGGCAAGTAATGAAGTTCTAAAAAATAATTGGGAAAACAAATCTAACTTTAGAACTAAATGACCCAAAACTAAATTAAAAATGAAGTAAAAAAAAAGAAATTGGCTTAATACTGGTGTCTTCTGATGAGGTAAGTCGCCATGCGAGGTAAAAACCACACGTGGCTGTAATTTGGTGGCCTGTATACAGTTCCAATCCAAGCATGTAGTTGGTTTAAATGGGTTTAATACTGGTGTCTTTTGATCACTTGACTGTATATATAAACCTGTTGAACAAAAGGTGCATTTTAATTTCACTATACCTGCCATCCTTGTAGCCGGTCTCTACTAGCGTGGCACAGTTTCAAGATCAGTGTAGGGCTTCTCCACTGCCTTCACTGGACAGAACACATCTGAGGAGTTATGAATGAATGGATGACTTAATGAATGGATGAGATTATAGTTTGTTTCAAAGAATATAAAGTAAGAAACAAAAAAATACAAATGACCTGTTATGGCAGGGATCCCATCAGGTGCAGTCTTTTGTTCACGTTTCTGGTCAGCTCTTCAATGGATGAGAGCACATCAGCAGTCTTATCTATCAGTTCCCACTGGTGAGCTGTCCTTGTTGGTGGTAGAGTGTGTTCAGAAAAACTCCCTTTTAACAGGAAGAAACCTCCGGCAGAACCAGGCTTAGAGAGGTGCAGCATCTGCGTGAGCGGTTGGGTGAGATGTAAACAAATCCAAACTGTCCACAGAGCTACACGGGGCACACTGGGATCGCAACAGCAGCCATAGAGGGAAACAGATTAGGATGTTCTTCCCAGTACTGAAGTGGGTCGGCTTTTCTTATGTGTGCGTTTTTCTCTGAGAGGTAGGTCTCCACTTTAGTTTCTGTTGATGAGGCACTCACGGATACTTCTGGATAAGGGTCATTTGGAAGCAAGTGGTTGGCTGACTTTGCGAAAACAGCTAGAAACAGATAAAAGGAAAACACAATTTCAAACAATAAAACGAGACATCACAAAGCGCAGCTCTTCAGTTAGCGAAATGGCCAGTAATGAAGTTCTAAAACATAATGGAAAACAAATCTAACTTTAGAACTAAATGACCCAAAACTATATTAAAAAGGTAGTAAAAAAGAAATTTGCTTAATACTGGTGTCTTTGGATGGGTAAGTTGCTATTTAAGGTAAGAACCACACGTGGCTGTAATTTGGTGGCCTGTATACAGTTCCAATCCAAGCATGTAGTTGGTTTAAATGGGTTTAATATGGTGTCTTTTGATCACTGACTGTATATATAACCTGTTGAACCAAAAGGTGCATTTTAATTTCACTATACCTGCCCATCTTGTAGCCGGTCTCTACTAGCGTGGCACAGTTTCAAGATCAGTGTAGGGCTTCTCTACTGCCTTCACTGGACAGAACACATCTGAGGAGTTATGAATGAATGGATGACTTAATTAATGGATGAGATTATAGTTTGTTTCAAACAATATCAAATGTTACAATATAAAGTAAGAAACAAAAATACAATTACCTGTTATGGCAGGGATCCCATCAGGTGCAGTTGCAGTCTCTCTGTTCACGTTTCTGGTCAGCTCTTCGATGGATGAGAGCAGTCTTATGTATCAGCTCCCACTGGTGAGCTGTCCTTGTTGGTGGTAGAGTGTGCTCAGTTGCAAAGACACTAAGATCACTTGGCAAGTCCATATCCCTCACAACCTTGCAGTCATTTTGTGTTAGTGAATTACACAATAAATGGGGTGTGATAACTGTGATATGTATTCAGAACACCTGATTGGAGGCAGGCGTATGGCTGTGATATGTAAAGGTGATCAATCAATGTGTGTTTTCGGTAGTTGCACAGTAATAAGTTGTGCATATCCTCTTGACTGAACAGTTCTTGGATGGGTTTTTTCCTCTGCTCATAGGTCCCATTGAAGTCTCCACAAACAATAATTGGTTGGCAATTCATCATTTCCAATGAGTCCAAAAGACATTGCATTTGTGGTAAAAACCTCACGTGGCTGTAATTTGGTGGCCTGTATACAGTTACTATCAAGCTGTGACTGGCGATTCAACCTTGATAACAACAAATTCAAGGTCAGTCACATTTGCAGGTATTTTCGAGACTCTGCTGTAAGAACTGTTTTGTAGTACATTGCAACTCCACCGCCATTTACCTTGCCATGTCTGTATGGTTTGTGTAAGAGACGTGTCTGTTGCGTGTGGCCATGTTGTACTGTTCGAGCTGGAAGCGGGGAGAAACTGATGATCCAGAAAGTGAGTTTCTGTTATGCATAAAACATCAGCAAGGCTGAGTTCATGGTGGCATCTCATGTCCTCCATGTGAGTTGGGAGACCTTGTGCATTGTGATGGATAATGTCATCGTGGGGACTGTGGGAACAACTGATTTTAAGAATTGCAACAGTGGTCTTGCATTCTCAAATGATGCATGTCTCATATTTTTGAGTGCATCTGTGATGGCAGGATCAGCATAGATTTTCCTTTCATCAAAGTCTGTGATGTAGAGTCCTTTAAGTGAGGTGTGCGGCTGAGTGCAACATAGGCCATTCCAGGTTCAAAAACACGCTTCAAACATACTACTGCTGACTCCATTGTCATGCCTTGTACTTTGTGAGCTGTACATGCAAAGGCCAACTTCATTGGAAATTGCTGCGAAGAACTCCTTTTTACTTGTAGATTCTTCACATTTCTCCAATATATACCAGGTTGTCTGAGGATCCTTGTATTTTTCTGCGAAATTTTTGCCCAGAATTTTGATTGTCCAGCGTAAGTCCAATGAGATTCACAGTTTTTGGTCCATCTGTGTGGTTGTCACAATGTTCGTGATTGTTCAAATGTCCATTAACAAGCCCATCTTCAACATCCAAATTTCTAATAATCATAACACGCACTCCAGGTGCAGCTTGTATGTTATCAGGTAAATCTCTTTTGTTGCTTTCATCATATCTGCCAGCAGGACCATCTCACCCGTTCGTGGGTCTTTTCTGTAGTCTTCGGCCTGAATATTTATGATATCAGAATGAAGAGCAGTTACAGTTGCTGAATTGTGTTGTCCACCTCTTTGTTGTAGCATAAATGTGTAATACATTAGATGGACAGTCTTTTATGTCATGGATAGCCTGTGTGAGCAAGGCTTTATCATTGGCTTCAAGAGAATCTGTTTTTGCTTTACTCTATCCTGTTCAGAACTTCAGCAAAGAATGATCATCTTTCTGTCGCATGATTTCTGTCAGGTGACCATGTGGAAATAGTCTTTCCAGAGATCAAGGACATTGTCTCGTACAACAGAGTGGTTTGGCTTTTCCAAGGGTGGCAGCTGGTAAAAGTCTCCTACTGCAAGATAGACATCCCACCAAAAGGCTTCTTGTTTCCTTTGATCTGCTGAAGTCTCCAGTGGATGTAGGCAAAAAGGTCTTTAGAAACCATAGATATCTCATCAATGACCAGAATCTCTGCATTTGAAAGTGAAGCTCTCACTTCATCCAGTGCATTCCCAGTCCTGATACGGCGGTTTTAAAGATTTTGGCAGCTTTAGCAGAGGTGCAGTGTTTTCCCAGATATGTTAAAAGCTGCAGTGCCAGTAAATGCAGCCAGCAGGACTGCAGGGTAGGACATGTCTGCTTGGTCACGGAATCTGGGGAGTTGGTGCAAAATCTTTGTTGCCTCCTCATATATGCACTTGATAAATGTGATTTTCCACAGCCAGCTCCTCCAGAGACAAATAAAAGAACTGCTCAGGACAGTGACCCACACAAGTTTGAAACACCACTCACGCACTGCGTAGAATATGATGCTTGGGTTTCATTCAGACTTTGGTACATTTTTCTGACAAAGTCTGGGCTCAGCTTTGGTGCTATGATTGCTGGCATGGCTCCACTGCTGCTACCACTGACTTGTAGTCTGGAACCATGTCCATTTCATTTTCGTCAGTGTCATGTCTGGATTGTCGTTGGGCCACACACTCTAACGATCTACTTCAACCTCAGGTGCAAAGGTGTTCCATGCATTGATAAGTGGGCCTTGTTGTTCAATCTGTTCCAATGCCCTTTCCATTGTTTTGCCATGGCTTTCATAACGCTTTTTGTTAAAGGTAACAATTGGCCGTACTGCAAAACCATGTTTTCGTCCACTTTTGTAGAATGTTCGGATGTGGGTGTTCTGTGTTTTTAAGGTCATCATTTGATCGATGTGGAAAATAAAGTTTTAGTAGTCTGCTATAAACTCTCTGGTTGTTTCTTTTCTGAGAAGCGAGGATATCTGATTATTGCAGGTTTCCCTCTTGTTCTCTTTTGAATATAACCCATGTTATTCAAAAGAGGGATGGCATTTTTGACTCTGTTTGACGGCTGTAGAGAATCCTGTATCTGAAGCAAATCAGCAAACACATTCTTTCAAACTCAGCGTTCTGGGTCTGTTTGCATATTTTTCTGGCAATCCAGACATCACACATTTTCATCATCTGGTGCCATGCTCTGCAACCTGCTATCGGAGACTCATTTTCAGGGCATCATCATCAGTCTGTATGAACACCACACTGCGTGAACACTTTTTAGTGCAGGCTGCATGTCCTTGCCACGGATTCTTGGGCACTGACTTCTCTGTGTTTGCATATGCCTGCATTATCTGTTTCATTTCATCTCTTTCATTGACATGGACTTTTTGACCTCCTGGATGACTCCATTAAGAAATTGTGTCATCTCAAATTCGGGTTTAGAGACATAAGACATCATGTACATCAGGCAGCTGTAGTCATCAATGACATATTGGATGTCCATGTTGGCATTCCAGGCTCTCAGCAGATCTGCATTGTATGCATTCACCCAGCAGTCATTAGGTTCACGCTTTAAGAGGATGACATGGCCATTGCTAAATTGAAGACACAATCCAGTACTGTTCATAAGTTAATCTGCATTTGTGAAGCAGCTCAGACAAGTCCTCAAACGAGGAATTTGGTCACAGAGCAAATCTCTCAATGGCTGGAGTTTTTCTTGGCCTCTTTCTGTTTTTTGCGAGCGCCATTCGTCTGTTTTTTGCTTTTGTTTTTCATTTGTGCCTTCTCCTTACTTGTGCTATGCTGCTTATCATTGTGATCATCGTCATCATCTGGGCTTGGGAAAGTGATCATTGTTTGGTCTACGGTAGTTTGGGGAACCCAAACCTACATGACACATTACCTTTTTTGCAGGATCTGGAGTGATTTCTGCTGTGGACTTGAACCTCAGACACAATTTTGTGAAGTTCAGGATCGGCATTTGGTCAGGCATCTACATGTTATGTACTTGTCAATAATTTGTACACGTGGTCTTCAAGGTCGCTTCCAAATTTAGGTGCATCTTTGACCCAAACCAGTAAATGGATATGAGGGCTACCTCTGGCTGAAACTCCACTCGATAAAAGTAATCTTCTACTTCACCGATGGGCTGTGCTGGGGACAGGATCAGTGTTGTCATTAGTGCATCGACTCTTTTTTCAACAATCGCATCACAGTCACAGGGTTGCTTCGGAGAATTTCACACTTTGTGTTCCAGTCAAGTTGTAAAAATCCACTTGTTCACTTGTTGAGTTTTTATGACCTCAACAACCTCAGGCCATCTCATTTCAGCAGCTGAAATGTCAGGAAAAAAGTCGCTTTCCTAACTGTCTGACCATAGCATGCAGATCTTTCAGTGCCTTCTCCCAATAGGCTGGAGTACCTCTCAGAGGTTTCATGAAGCGTGTTGCATCTTTGTTATTTATCAGTCTTCCACTTCGTCTTTATTTTGAAGCATTCTGTTACAAATTCTACGTCCATCCTTGGTGATTGCTTACCTTTGCGCAATTGGATGGACATGCTGTTTGTAGCCATGTGTGTTTCTGTTACAAACTGTGCAAAGAATAGGTAGCTTTGGTCAGTTGCAAACCGTGTATCTGCAGAGAACAGCCGTGTATTAAATACATGCTTGGGGACAGTTTGACTTGTCTGGCTTCATCTAATGTGTTCTGTCCAGTTGGAACTGCACAGGAAAGGCCATGGCTTCAAGTTTAGGAACAGAGAGAAGCCAACAGGTCTATTTCCTTGGGCGGGTGCAATGCTAAATATTCCTTCACCATATGATAAAATGTCCTGTGCTATATCTGGTGGTTGCATACAGGGTCTAGAACAAGACCAGGGCGAAGTTCTTCCTTTTCTTCTCCGTATCTTGTAAGGGCTCTCCATTTGACTGTTCAGGCTCCAATAGTTCGTTTACATCATGACATGGCTCAGTATTCCAGCTGTTGTATCCTCAGTGGTTCTTCTTTCTGGTACAATTTGGTTGTCGAAGTTTCTGGGCAGTGCATCTTGAATATCTGCATCAGCAGTGTCATGTTCCGTCTCGATTATCTGATTATTTGTGGGATCAGCAAAAGTAGCGTCATCATCAATAGATACATCTTTGTATTCTGAATGCATCTCTTTTAGCTTTGATAATCCTGCTAACACATTCTTCATGTTCACAGTGTAGAAGTGTTGGTATCCTTTGAATCTGATGTGTCTTTTCAGTTGTACCTGCAGGAGCTGGGCTTCATTGCTAGGTCTGGGAAGACAGTTTACTGTGGTTTCCACATCCGACGGTACACAAACAACAGCCCATGTACGGCTCTTTGCTGTCCTTTTGGTAATGCAATGATTTTGGCAAACGGGAGAATTTTAGCAATCAGTTGTCGTTCTAGTACATTTAATTGACTCAGTTCAATTTGGAATGGGTGCTAGTGCTAAATTGTTTGCCACTGCGATGGAAGGATCTTTCCTCGTTGTAGGTGGCTGTCACAGTTGTAGCAAATCCACTCCTCCATTCTGTGTTTTGGAAAGTACAATTAGCTGAGCATTCCATCACAAACATGGACAAATTTTCCTGTCAAGCAAGTGTCAACAATGTGACTATTTTTAACATACTTTGATCTTTTGCAGTGTTTAACTTGATTAGGAAACAGAGTTCTGTGGCACACTGTACAGACATGGGTGGGTCCTAACTTAATTGTTTCACGGAAAGCTAATGTGGCTGCTTGCATCACACTATTCACTACAAGCTGGGGCTGTGCTTCAGACTGTGGACCCTGCTGGAATTGTGTTACTAGTCGTCTGTATTTCTTCTTTATTCTCTGCGCACACAACTTTTTATAAATGGCGAAAGATGCAGTGGTAGCCATTTTGTGTCTCTGGTACTCTGCACAGCGCTGTATATGGTGCAGTCTGAATTGTGAGTCATTATGATACCTGGCATGAATTGATTTTTTTTGTTTGTGCCTGTAGTTTGGATCCGATGCATATTTTGTTCTTATGTATTTTTTCTGTCTGCTTTGAAAGTCAGCATCCGTGTTGTACCTTTGGACCAGATATTGCTTCTGTCTGCTTTGAAAGTCAGCATCCGTGTTGTATCTTCGGAACACATATTGTTTCTGTCTGGTTCGAAAGCTGGCATCTGTGGTATATCTTCTGATAATGTAGTCTCTCTTTTTTTGTTGAAAATGAGGATCATTTTGGTATCTCTTCACTTGTGGCTTTTATCTTCTCTTGAATATGAGGATTTGCATAATAACTTTGGCTGATAACAGTTTTTGTTTATGGCGATGACAGTTTTGAGCATATTGAGTTTTCACAGCCTGTAATTTTTTCATTCGAAATTCAGGAAAGCAGGCATATCGTTGCTTTTCGTGTCTTTTTTTGTTATCTTCTTTGCCAAGTCTTCAGATGAAGATTTTTCTTTAGCTTTTACATGCTGCTTGTGACTTTGAGCTTGACGAATAGCTTTCCCACGTCGTCGTTTATTTAATCTGCACACATTTCTTGCTTTTTGGGGGGTTTCTATGACTTTATCTCTTTCATTATTGAGTTCAGATTTTCTTGTTGTTCTGTTTGGATGTTGCTTGTTGGATCAACAGATGTTTCAAGTTGATGTTCACAAATTTGATTTGAAGCCATTTTGTCTTGTTGTGGGTTTAAAGCACTTTCTAACATTGTCATGTAGGTTTGGGCTGATTCTGGTTGAGGCACTTGCACAGTGGGATTTGTGATTTGTGGTTCATCATTTTGTGGTGATGTAGCTGTTGCTCCTGGTGTTGCTTGAGTTGACTGTGCAGGCTGTTCGTTGTGAGTGCTGACTCTTTTGAAAGAAACAGGCACAAACTCATATCTTGCATACCTGCCTTGATTTGAAAAGGTTATGCAGGTGGGTGATCAGGTCATTCACATGAGTGAAAGTGAGCATGACTGCTGTTCCATTTGGCTGGGGTAAACCTGCTGCACTTCTTGAATGTGAATCAAATAATCCATACCTCCCAGATTTGTCACGGAAAACTGCAATGCACTGAGGCGAAACCATGAGCAAAGCATAGTTCACATCTGTTGACAGACATACAAGGCGACTAGCAAGAGGCAACCACCATCCTTTTCTTTGATAATTTGTCTCTGCTTTAGGTATCCGTACCTTATGTTGTCCATTTCACACTGTAGACATTTATGTCAGCATGAACTTCTTTGGGCAGGTCCTCCATGGTCAGATGATTTGTGTATAACGCCTCTCCTGCTGAAGATTTGTTTTAATCCAACAGTAGAGTGCATCTCCCTGTTCAAGCACCTTATCAAGTCGGGCTGTGTTGAACTGGTGTTCCTCATTAAGGTAGGCCAGGAATGTGAGGGCATTACATGTGCACTGATGATTTCGAGAGAATTCTGTGTACCTTTCATCACTTTGACAATGAGTTGCACTGACACACCAGAAGTGCTGAACTGCGTTGCTCTGTAGCTCTCTGTCAGTAGTTGTTCATTTGTGTTGTGGAAAGGCTGATCAAGGAATGGTAAAGGTGACACATTTATTAGTATATATGCATTTCACGGTTGAGTAAAAACATATGTAACTCTTGGTACAATGATGTAAGACATTTTTAAGTGGCAATAGTTGTATAAATTTAGATTTTCTTGTAAAGTAAAAACATTTTTTTAACTATGGTAAAATAATGAAACAATGTTCAATGCCAATTATTCACTCTCAATCATATTACAGCATAATCTAAAGATACACAGCATCAGATAAGCCAGAAGACAGTGACAGAAAGTGAGAGAGAGCAGCAGGTGGGAAGTAAAAATGATAAATATTTTAGATATCTGTAATTTGCTTTAGAGCTGTTTTTTTAATGACCTTTACAAAGGTCATACCTGTACCTTCTGCTCCTCATATTTAAAGCAGTTAATTTCTTTCAGTATAAACATTATTTTAGGTTGATGCGGGCCTTCAAACATCAACTAATTGCAGCCTAAATACAAATATATGAAAGGAAATCCTGTTACGTATTATTCGTAAGAGGATTCAGATGCTCTTAAATTAGATGTAATTCATTCACTGATTTCAGATTAAACCAGATGGTTCTGTACATGTGCCATAAAACACGTTTCATAGTTGTGTTACGTTTTGTAAAGAAATGACACAAAATTCAGTTACAGGTTAAATGTGATTGAAACAGAACACACTGACATTCATCTTGAGAAAGATCAGTGTCACAAAATGTTTGTATTTATTTGCACTGCTTTCACTGTGGATGTCAATTTATCTGAAGCTTTAAGTATAAAATGGTATAAATTTTTTTCAGAACAATAGATATAAGAACAGCTAACAGACAGCTGTTGAGATGTCTGCATTTTAGGAGTCTGATGAAAGAAATTGACAAATGTACATGTTAGTCTAACATTTTAGTATATTTAGTACGAGTTAGCAAGCACAC
>NW_020328838.1:0-28611 GCF_001858045.2 Oreochromis niloticus
ATTAACTGAAGTCTTTTCAAGGTGTTTTTTAGGACAAACTGGCTGAAACTCTTCAAATAAGCCAATAAGCCATAACTCAGAAAGATCAGTTGGAGAAAAAGACTCAATATCAATGATACTCAAAGTAGCTGCAGATAATGTTACATCTGTGAAATGATCATGAGTCATTTTTTCTCTCTAATGGTTAAAATTTTTTTGAAGAAGTTCATGACGTCATTACTAGTTAAAGTTAAAAGAATCGTTGGCTCAACAGTGCTCGACTCTTTGTCAGCCTGCGCAGTGCTGAAGAGAAACTTAGGGTTGTTCTTACTTCTTCAATCCAGTGATGAATAGTAAGATGTTCTAGCTTTACGGGGGGCTTTTTAAAGTTTTGATCTAAATTTCCAGCTGGGATGGACAAGGCTAAACATCAGGCTTTCAAATAAATTAAACTCTGATTGATCTTTGTTTAATTAATAAGCTGGTGTGGAAGATTGCTGCCACACCGCCTCCTCGGCCTGTGCTTCAAAGGCTCTGATAGTTAGTATGACTCAGGGTGTTAATTCATTGAAACTTACATAATCATCCTGCTGTAACCAGATTTCAGTAAGGCAGAGTAAATCGATTTGTTGATCCATTATTAAGTCATGTAATAACTCTTTGGTGCTGTTGAGGATACTGTTTGTTCTTTCTTATTTTATTTTTTTACATTTAAGTCATTTTTTTTTTGCTGGTTTTAGTTAGTTTTTTGTCTGTTTGGGAGCTGACACAGTCTCTATGGAGATGGGGTTTTAGGGGGATAACAGTAGGAGAGAAGCTGCAGAGGTGTGTGAGACTGCAACTCTGCTTACATGTCCACGCTGGATAATCATGTTTCAGGGGATTTCATAAATTTGCCAGATTTCTAGAAAGAAGAGCTGCTTCATCCAAAGTGGGATTGTCTCCCAACCAGACCAGGTTTCCTCAGAAAGTTTCCCAATTATCTATCAAGCCCACTCATTTCTTGGACACTAGTCAGACAGCCAGCAATTTAAGGAGAACATGCAGCTAAACATGTCACTCCTGTCTGATTGGGGAGGGGACTACAGAGTCTGACATTGTGTTTGCAAAGTTACACACTGATTCAATATTGATTTTAGTGACCTCTGATTGATGTAACCGGGTGTCATTATTGCTGATGTGAATTATATTTTACTGAATTCAGGTTACCGTCAGCCAGCAGTTTTAAATTTCCCTCAGTGTCGCCTGCTCTGGCCCCTGGAAGACAATTGACTATGGTTGCTGCTGTCTTCACGTGTCTCAGAAAAGAATCACCAATTACCAGAGTTTGATCCCTGGCGGGTGTGTCGCTGAGTGGGGAAAACAGTTAGACACATGAACAGGTTGGTGGCGCATCAGGGCTTCTGTTTATGCTTCCTCCTGACCGTCACCCAGCCATCATGTTTTCCCGTCTGCTCAGGATTACCTGCTGGGAGACAGTTAGCAGGGCCTACGCCACCTTCCACTGCTCCGGCTACAGGGGCCTGACCAGCTACGGGTTTTCAAGGGTGGGATTTCCAGTGTCCAATTCAGCAATCCAGGCCTCCAGAGCTGCAGAAAGGCTACATTTATTACAAGTATCATTACTGCTCATTAAAAAAAAGAAAGAAGCAGAACTGCTTCTCCAGAGTCAGAGGAGTCTTCCACAATAATTGGGTTTGACATATCAGGTTAAATAAAGACTGCTGAGGAGGAAGCATGGCTTGGGCCCATCTCAGAGCTCACCCTCGCAGCAGGATAACCATGAATGCAATTTTGCACAGTCTGAGGAACAAATTCTCCTCTGTTGATGAAACACTGTATGAGGAAACCTCTGTTCTTTTCACTGGTAAAAACTTCAGGTGTAGGAAGAGGCCTCTCCAGAGGTACAACCTCCCTGAGCTGTGCTGCTGACCATGTCCATCGTTTTATGACCACAGTATACTCATCTTATAACGGATGTCAATCCAGCAGATTATCTTTGGTATGTGGTGGATCAGGAGATTTGCAACATGGATGCAAAGCCGACAAATCTGAAGCAACTGTGTGATGCTATCATGTCAATGTGAAACTAAATCTGCGAGGAATCTTTCCAGGTCTTTGTTGAATCTGTGCCACAAAGAATTAAGGCAGTTCTGAAGGTGAAAGAAGGTCCAAAACAGTACTGGCAAGGTGTAACTAATGAAGTGGCCAGTGACTGTATTTAGTGTCTAGATGTTTTTTTTCAGTATTTTATTCACTTAATAGCAGGACAGAATACCACATGACTGTGGCCTTGTGTTATACCCTCTCTGCTGCAGTGATGCTGCAGACAAACACAAACATGATCAGACATTTAAGAAGAGCCTCTTAAAGATGAAGGTCTGTGTCTCTTAAACACATAATCCAGTTAAATCTAATTTATGCTCGTTAATGCCCCTCAAACTGTAACTTAAAGTAATAGATTGGTTACTGATTAATTACAGAAGTACGTTTGTGAGCATAAAGATGTAAGCCTTGGACCATCGGGATGAAATGTGGTTGGGAAACTTAACAAGCATTGACAAAGCTTCATCAGTAGCTCGAGCAAGAGCTCAAAACCTTCGATCACCACGGGTGGTTAGCAGACTGTGGTTGCACCATGCAGCCTAACAACATGCAGTAAATTGCAGGTTAAAGCAGTCTGCTTACACATTGTTAAACGAGGGAAGGGAACTAATGTGGCTGTCACATTACCCTTTTGTCCCATTTCATCCCAGGATTTGATTAAATTGCTGCTCACTTTCTACAGTACTTAAAACTGATCAGTAGGACCTGAAACTGCAAACATTCAAACATTCAGGCCAAGTAAGAATCGGTTGTTGAACGTATTAATCTTCTACAATAAGCAAATGAATAAATAAACAGGAGAAAGCTACAGTACTAACAGAGTCATGCAAGTTTTTGACAGGGAGGTTAAACTCGTGCAAATTAGCTTCACCCAGGCTCATGAAAACACTGATAGCAGATCATTTGTGTCAGTGTGTCAGGATGGTTTATATTTGAGCTTCTTGTTCACACAGAACAATTTTTCTTCATTTTTAACGATTACCAAAGTCTGTGAATCCCCAAATTGTTCAGTTGTTCTTTTTGCTCCCCATGAGGTCACTTTCACCATGTGACAAACACAACACCCACTGTACACACTCGGGCCACCAGCAACTTTCTACATCCTCAATAAAAAGCTGACAGGTTGCAATGATGTTCTGAATAACTTATTAAGAAAACAACTAATGCACAGAAAATATTATGAAAACTGGTTTATTTTATATCTCCTAGTTTGAAATGAAGCAATAAAACATGTATAAACATCACAAACTGCAATATTGTACAAATGCTTACGTCCTGCTGATGCAATGGAGACATCTTCCAGTGACAGGCTTCATCCGTGTGTGTGTGAGGAGGCTCCTAAACCCACCGACACAGAAGTGCATGTTCACAACTCCCTCTGTGCAGGCGGGGTCAGGACCCCCCTCACCCTGGGGGAGGAGGGGTGGTGCTGTGGCCAGTCAGGTATGAAGTGCTGAGAGTGGATCGTTGGTCCTCTGTGCAGCTCTGTCACTCTCAGCTTCCCTGCAAAGCAATAACACACGAAAGACATCATTTTAACACAAAACAGCATTTCCATTGTTGGTAGCTGCAGCATGCTGTTAAAATGCAATTTTAAACTCAACATATACACACAATAACTATAAATAAACTTAAACCTACAGTACTGTAGGTGATGATGATCTGAAACATGTAAGTGTGATAAATATGCAAAACACTAGGAAACCAGGAAGGGGGCAAACACCTTTTCACATCACTGTAGACGTGATTACAGAATACCTTTTACATCCTGGATTACAATAGGATATCCATCAACGGCAGATACTGGTCTCCATGACACACAGATACTGGAGTGGTCTGAGAGAAAGGAATCTGTGTCTCTGGACCAAAATGACTGTACGTGTAGTGCTGTAGAAACAATACTGCCCACAAACCTTGATGTTTCTATATGTGGAAACCTTCAAGTATGCATATCCTCCTGTAAGGGTAAAGTAATGGGACATTTGCACTTTTTGCATGTAAGCCTGTCGGTCTTAACTGGAAGTTGCACTTGAGCTGTCTTGGCATCTTTCCCTTGTTTGACTCACCACTTTTGCCCTGAGCTGAACCGCTGCCTCCTTCTCTGTTGTGGTACTCAGCGGTGACCAAGATGCTGTAACGTGCATCTGGCTGCAGTGACTCCAGCATCACCTGCTTCTCTCCACCAGGGACCAGCACCTGCAGACAACAAACAACACTATCATCCCAACACAGTCAGAACTCATTTCAAGTTTTGGGACTTATGGAATTTCTGGAATTCTGACACATGACAGCCGGCTGAAGCCCAGAAGAGGTGAAGATGTGATGACTACGACCCACTCGCAGTGTGATCCTGGCTATCAGCTCCAGTCAATGCTGTGTAGGACACGTGATACTGGAGGACATGAGCATTGGGAGGTACCCAACTGATCACCATGCTGACGGCAGTCTCATCAGAAACCATGAGGCTGGTTGGGCCTCCACCAGAGCCTGCAGCAACATCATAGAAGAGATAAAGTACCACAGCTAACGACACTTAACACTCACTTTGCTCCTTTATAGGAGGAAATTATTTTGGCAGCAGAGCAAAGTGTTTTTTTAGAAAATAAATGTCAAGTATAACAGAGAATTTGATACTTTGATTTGATACTTTAACCTCACTACATTTATTTCATAGCTCGGAGTTCTAGTTACTCAAAGATGAGAATTGAGATGTGAAATTTAACCTTTAAGTGACTAGTACTTTCAGAACTGCCATCAATTACACAATGAAGTTCATTGACGTACAGGTTATTGTATTAGTAATGCTATATTGTACATAGAGACAGAATATGACATGAAGGGCTACTGACCACAGAAAAGTCAAAGGTAACTGGGCCTATAGCCTAACGGGAGAGAAACAAGCTTTCTGCGATTCTATCTGTGTTTTTGTCTCATTACTGTCATATATGTCCTATCATTAAAACACTGGCTTCTAACAACTAACAGTGTCTCGAAAATAATTGAATAAATTAAGAAATAATATGGCTGCATGACTCAAATGCACGACTTGTAACTTGTGTATTTTTTAGGCTGAACACTGCTGCTAATGTGACTTCGGTAAATGGTTTCAGGCTCTCCCCTCCTGAGTTTGGTTTTTTTTGTTTGTTTGTTTTTTAAAATCTTGTGAATAAAATGTATACAAATGTGTGTGATTAATCACAATGTGTTAGTGTGTAATCACCCTGAGACATGCATGCCTGTCTGCTAGATCTTAGATCAGATCTAAAGCCATTTGTGATTTGGAGATGCAGGCTGCAGATTGTGTCCAGATTATCCCAGCTCTGGTCACTAAACATCCAGTCTTCACTTATCAAATGTGTAAAATTCAAGACTGGTCCCAACAAGGCAAAAACTGCATAGCCACACAAGTCCCAGCGTTTCCCACAGCAGCAGCAGCAGTGAAAAGAAAGTGGATAAAGGATGAATGAGTCTGTGCTTATCGGGTCTCCGGTCTCCCCCAAGCTGGCGTTGTTGTTGGTAGCCATGACAACGGAGATAGTCCCAGCTTTGTAAATAAAGGCCCCAACACCCACAAAAAAAGAAAAACAGAAAAGGCAAAAAAAGGTCGGGATTCCCGGCGCAGACCGGGAATCCCCCTAGCAGACCGAAGCTCTAGACAGGACTCGGCATGAGTGAGACTCGAACCATCGCCCGTCTGTACTTCAAGGTGCCAGGGGCCGGCGACAAGTGCTCTGCGCCACCTGCCAGGCCGTGGAATTAGTGCAAATGTGGTATATTTGACTTCTCTGAACACGAATTATTTTTGAAAAGGAAAATAATAATTTTAATGTGAGGCAAAACATGTATGGTGCTCGGTAAAGATGACACGCCGACTCACTTCTTCTTTTTTTGTTTTTTTAAATTTTTTTTTGTTTGAGAAAGTTTGTTTTCATCTTAAACCATTGTCAGTGACGTCATTCTACGCGACTACCACAGGTAAGGAAATGCCTGAATCTGTAGATCTTTTTCTTTTCTTTTTGTTGTGTAAAACACAAAAATCCCGAAACAGTCAGCTCACAAAGTTGCAGGTTGGTGGCAATTTGGCAGAACAGCCAATGACTTAAATCATTTAGGTGCATATATCTTGCCACAAGACATGTGCGCTAAGCTAGCTAGTTTCTGTTAGCGAATCAAGTTCAAGCTCGTCACATATCATCATCCAGGGTACAGTCATATGCTGATGAGGAGATCCCATGCAGGTAACATCAAGGCAGTGTAACAAGTTAAATATGCACTAATTTTAAGCTATTTCCTAATATCTAACCATTATGATAAATGTTTGCCTGCAACTGACACAGCCAACACAGATGTCATTGAAAAAAACAAAAGCCTGTGATAACATGTTTTTGTTTTTCTAGAATAGAAGAAGCACATTTTAAAAAGCCAGTAGGAATAAATCTTTGTTGTTCCTGCATGATTAGAATGAAGTAACAACAAGTCTGGCTGGAATAAGAAGTGGTAATCTGTGTACTGTGCTAGTGATCTGCATAATTCACCTTAGATGGTCATCTGTTTGGATGGCTGAAGTGGGCTAACGACACAGCTAATTTCATCAGGCTGCTAATGAAACATCTAAAATGATAGATGGTTAACTACACAACGGAAGCAAGAGCATTACAATCACTTGATTTAATGAAAGATTTTCCCCCAAACTTTTGATCCAAATGAGCAAAGTACTGCAACCATCTGAACCTTCTAGGTGTTACATGTTACAGTGTTGCACTCTGGCCAGCTTTAAAAATGGAAAAGTCTTTGTGTGGTTTACTGGGTTCTGTAAATGAGGCTCCTTTCATTTGTGAGCGTGTTGTTCTTCTCTTCCCTTTTGTCCACCCTTACAAGGTGAAGGTGCTGCCCACCCATGATGCCAGCAAGGTGCGTGCAAGTGGATCCGGCCTTAAAACCACTGGAGTGCCCAGCTCTCTGCCAGTGAAGTTCAACATTGATGGCAAAGATGCAGGTGAGGGACTGCTGGCAGTGCAGATCACTGTGAGCGCATGAACGTGGACCACACAATAATGTAACCAAAGTGTTGATATTTAGGTAACAGTTTTTGTTTTGTCCTGAAGGACCCAGACGGGAAGCCCAAGAAGCAAATATCTGTGACAACCATGATGGGACCTACCTGGTGTCTTATGTGCCAGACATGACTGACAGGTACACCACACTCATTAAGTACGGAGGAGACGAGATCCCTTATTCACCCTACTGAATCAGGGCTCTGCCCACCCGAGATGCCAGCAAGTGCACTGTCACTGAATGTTGCGCACAGCTGCTCTTTTCTGCTCCGCGCTGCACGCGCTCATGAAGGCACTGGGTAAGATTTCAAGAGTGATGTCAGCTTGAGTCTCACATATGCTGGGAGTCAAAGAGGACAAAGAAGAAAATGTGACTCATTGCATGCACTGCCACAATTTTTATGTTGCTTAACTTTATGTTTTCTGCAGTGCCTTTCAAAATTTCTATCAATGAGTACGTTTCAGGATATATAACTTCACTCGTTATCAAATTATCAGTATCTTTGGAAACATTTAATACGTCGTGATGGTTTAAATGCTGAGTCGTTTTCTGTTGTAGAATTGATATTCATAACAATATTTATACAGCGGCACTATAGGTGTTTGCAGTTTTTGCAGTTTTACAAGCCCTCACGGTAAAGATATGGAATTAAATGTCACTAATGGGCTCTTCTCAAAAACATCAGCGTCTGTGTCACACTGATTTTGATGAACTGACTTATTTTATTGTAATCAAACCTGTTTTGATATTGTTGTCTTGTTTTTCCTTTAGCGAGGTGGTTTCCTTCCAATTGTAGCAGGACCAGTACGTCTGCCAGCTCCAGATAGAGCTCCCGTGACCAGGAAGACCTCAGCATTCGCCAATTCCTGCTGAATTACCGCAAACAGAAAGAACTGACAGAGGGCATTGGAATAGAGGATGATTATAACACTGAAGACCGAGGTAATAGGTCTGTCTAAGGGCCAGTGGAATATAAGCTATAGGCTGTAGTGGTGATTATTTTAGATTCAGAGTGTAGAGGAGATGGATCATTGTAATTAAGAGTCATAGATTTCTGAACCTCACTGCTAAACTGGCGGTCTAACTGTACATGTGCTCCATTGCAGAGGTCCTTCCCCTTGAGTGTAAGGATGTGGAAGATATTGATAGTCCTGATGTGAAAGCAGAGCTTCCCTCCCACCTCAGCATCACTAAGGATGTTATGGAGCGCTGCATTCATCTGCTGTCTGATCCCAGCCTCAGGCTCCGACTCAAGGTAGTGTATCAGTAGTTTTATGTAGAGTCAACTGTTGGACTAGTAACAAAAATAATCATTCTTGTGAGGGTAGGACCGCCAGCGTTGGTACAATTCATCCTGTCAGAACTGTGTGGATGACTGTTCACTGGTGTAATGCTCATCAAGGAAAAACATTCAGTCTGGTCCAGGAGTGAAACAGAAATAAGTCTGTGCTGAAGTCGTGCCTGCTCAGGAGTTTGGGCTCTCAATGAAGACCTCAATAATTAGTTTCAGCTCACATATAATCAGGATCAAAACCGAGATAATTGTTAGGTGTGTTGTGCGTCTTTGTCTTTAGGTACTGGACGTGCTGGAGTTGTGCCTTCAGGTGCTGAGTGAGAGGGAAAACGAACTGCTGCCTATGGCTCATCGCTGCTGGCCAGCACTCCTGCAGAGACTCACAGCCGATGACCCATGAGCAGTCCTCAGAGCCTTCAGGGTAAGTAAAACAAACCTCTCTTTTCATTACGTGAGTCAAAAGTATTCAAGTCGTCTTTAGTTTTAAACTCTTAGTAGTGAAAGAATGAAAGATGGTGCCCAACAACAGGCTTATTTCATTCAGAAATAGTTCTATTATTTTCTTCTTTGGGTTGTAATGTGAAGACTCTTTAAACTAACATTTCTTCTATCAGCACAGAAAAATCACTGTGGATGCCTTCTTAGAGGCTGCTTTTCAAACTGTCTCAGAGAATCACAAAGTAGGACTTTGGGATAAATGAAGCTGATAGTGTTTTGTGATCTTTGGTGCAAGTGTCAGCTGATTCAACTTGTGGGTGTAAATTAGGCTACTGGTCAGCTCCTGTCATCAGCTGGAATATTTTTAAATTTGTTATTCATATTTTTATTGATGAACTGACAAATACAGACACGTTAAGTCTGTAAACACTCATTTATTCACTCAGAGCTGCTGCTGGGAAATTGTTTCATCAGCTTTTGGATATATACGAGTTTTGTAAATACTACAATTCATCCATGAGTACACAACGGGAAGGTTTTATTGAATTTTGACAGCTTGCTGCTTTTGTACAGGGAGTGCAGAATTATTAGGCAAATGAGTATTTTGTCCACATCATCCTCTTCATGCATGTTGTCTTACTCCAAGCTGTATAGGCTCGAAAGCCTACTACCAATTAAGCATATTAGGTGATGTGCATCTCTGTAATGAGAAGGGGTGTGGTCTAATGACATCAACACCCTATATCAGGTGTGCATAATTATTAGGCAACTTCCTTTCCTTTGGCAAAATGGGTCAAAAGAAGGACTTGACAGGCTCAGAAAAGTCAAAAATAGTGAGATGTCTTGCAGAGGGATGCAGCAGTCTTAAAATTGCAAAGCTTCTGAAGCGTGATCATCGAACAATCAAGCGTTTCATTCAAAATAGTCAACAGGGTGGCAAGAAGCGTGTGGAAAAACCAAGGCGCAAAATAACTGCCCATGAACTGAGAAAAGTCAAGCGTGCAGCTGCCAAGATGCCACTTGCCACCAGTTTGGCCATATTTCAGAGCTGCAACATCACTGGAGTGCCCAAAAGCACAAGGTGTGCAATACTCAGAGACATGGCCAAGGTAAGAAAGGCTGAAAGACGACCACCGCTGAACAAGACACACAAGCTGAAACGTCAAGACTGGGCCAAGAAATATCTCAAGACTGATTTTTCTAAGGTTTTATGGACTGATGAAATGAGAGTGAGTCTTGATGGGCCAGATGGATGGGCCCGTGGCTGGATTGGTAAAGGGCAGAGAGCTCCAGTCCGACTCAGATGCCAGCAAGGTGGAGGTGGAGTACTGGTTTGGGCTGGTATCATCAAAGATGAGCTTGTGGGGCCTTTTCGGGTTGAGGATGGAGTCAAGCTCAACTCCCAGTCCTACTGCCAGTTTCTGGAAGACACCTTCTTCAAGCAGTGGTACAGGAAGAAGTCTGCATCCTTCAAGAAAAACATGATTTTCATGCAGGACAATGCTCCATCACACGCGTCCAAGTACTCCACAGCGTGGCTGGCAAGAAAGGGTATAAAAGAAGAAAAACTAATGACATGGCCTCCTTGTTCACCTGATCTGAACCCCATTGAGAACCTGTGGTCCATCATCAAATGTGAGATTTACAAGGAGGGAAAACAGTACACCTCTCTGAACAGTGTGTGGGAGGCTGTGGTTGCTGCTGCACGCAATGTTGATGGTGAACAGATCAAAACACTGACAGAATCCATGGATGGCAGGCTTTTGAGTGTCCTTGCAAAGAAAGGTGGCTATATTGGTCGCTGATTTGTTTTTGAATGTCAGAAATGTAGATTTGTGAATGTGGAGATGTTATATTGGTTTCACTGGTAAAAATAAATAATTGAAATGGGTATATATTTGTTTTTCGTTAAGTTGCCTAATAATTATGCACAGTAATAGTCACCTGCACACACAGATATCCCCTAAAATAGCTCAAACTAAAAACAAACTAAAAACTACTTCCAAAAACATTCAGCTTTGATATTAATGAGTTTTTTGGGTTCATTGAGAACATGCTTGTTGTTCAATAATAAAATTATTCCTCAAAAATACAACTTGCCTAATAATTCTGCACTCCCTGTATTAAAATGGTGGCTTTTCATTGGTGTTAACTTTAGACATCACATTTATAAGGCTCTTTAAAAACGTCATTTATTAAACTTTTCTCTTACCTGAAATAAACAGGCTGTCTTGATTCAATGCAGATTATCACAAATTTCACACAGTGTATCAATATTCTATGTGTTTCTTTTATGAGCTGTATCTTAACCATGTAGCTATCGAAACTGTGTTTTAATGACATCGCAGGTACAAATAACAACAAAAATCATCATATTTGGCAAATGTTTTATTATGAAAGACAACAAAATTGAAATAAAAAACATTTATATCTGTCAAACAAGACACAAAGCTGTGTGTCGCTGTAATGGACATGGAACTGAAGTTGAAAAGCTCAACATAAGAAAACGCTGGGAAACAAACAAACAAACAAAAAACTTCACTTTATACTTTCCATATTTATTGATTGATCTGGAACGAGTCCTTTGTCTCCCAGGAAACTCTTCACCACTGAAAACAGAATGGGGAAAAATGAAGCTTGCACTGGCTTCCAATTAAATACCGTATTCAATTTAAAATACTACTTTTCACTTACAAAACTATTAATAATTTGGCGCCGAGCTACCTCAATGAGCTCTTAGGTTACACACTCCTGTCAGAGCACTTAGATCTGCTACCCAACTTCTTCTGGAGCAACCTCGTTCTCGGCTGAAGTCTCGTGGCGACCGCGCGTTTGCTGTAGCTGCCCCAGTCTTATGGAACAACCTTCCTGTTGCTATCCGGGCGTCTGACTCTATGCCACTGTTTAAATCACGGCTGAAGACTTATTTGTTTAATCTTGCTTTTCCACCTAGTTAACATTTGGTGTGCGTTGGTACATTTTTATCCGTTATGCTTGTGAACTACTTTTATATCATATGATTGTCAAGGTTTTATAATTGATACGTGCCAGGTCCTTTCTCTTTTCCCTCCCATCTCCTTTTTCCTATTTTATTTTTTGTCAAGCACCTTGGTATACCCTTGGTTTTTTAGTGTGCTTTATAAATAAAGTTTATTATTATTATTATTATTATTATTATTATTATTATTATGGATGGCAGACAGTTGGTGTCGTAAACCACCGCCTCTGTTCAAAGATGGTCGCTCACAGTGGACATAGATGGCTTCCTCCACTCCTCTTTCAAACCATCTGTCCTCTCTGTCCAAAATGTGAACATTGGCATCCTCGAAAGAGTGTCCTTTATCCTTTAGATGCAGATGGACTGCTGAGTCTTGTCCTGTGGAGGTGGCTCTTCTATGTTGTGCCATGCACTTGTGAAGTGACTGTTTGTTCTCTCCAATGTAGAGGTCTGGGCATTCCTCGCTGCACTGTACAGCATACACCACGTTGTTAAGTCTGTGTTTTGGAGTTTTGTCTTTCGGGTGAACCAGTTTCTGTCTGCGTGTGTTGCTGGGTCTGAAGTACACTGGGATGTCGTGTTTGGAGAAAACTCTCCTGAGTTTTTCTGATACACCGGCTACATAGGGGATGACAATGTTGTTGCCTCTGTCTTTCTTATCCTCCCTCGCTGGTGTCTGATCTTCTTTTCTGTGCCTCTTTGCTGACTTTATAAACGCCCAATTAGGATAACCGCATGTTTTGAGTGCTTCCTTTACATGTGTGCGTTCCTTCTTTTTTCCCTCAGGCTTAGAGGGAACATGTTCTGGTGGTGGTCAGCGGGCCCGGTGGCGCCGGTGTCCGGCAGCCTCGCCTCTGTCAGTGTGCCCCTGGGCAGCTGTGGCTACAATGTAGCTTGCTATTCCTCTTTGAATAGTACGCTGGTTGCCCCCGGAGTTCGAGTCTCCGGGAGGAAATCCTGGTGGTTTGAGGCCCCAGGCTTGTGTTGGGTACGGTCCATCACAAGGACATTGGCTCGAGCGCGCTGTTGGGGAGAAGCCGGCCCAGACCTGTGTTCGATCCAAGTACGCCACAGGGACAGCGGTTCGGGTACGCTGTCGGAGTCCATTTCTGCATACTATAGTGCACGGAGTGGTGGTGTTCGTTCCTTGGTCCGTAGAAGGCAAGGGCCTCACGGGGGACGCCTCGTGTAGTAAAATGGGATCTAGATCCAGTAGAGCGGCAGACGTTTCACCAGGCGGCCAGGGACAAAACTCAATGTGTGACTGTATGGTAAGAACTGAGTAAATGTGTGGTGTGTAAGATTGCAGAGAATGGTTGTGTGGGAAAAGTTGATGTGTGTGTAAAAAAAAAAAAAAAAAAAAAACAGTGAAAATTGGGTTCAAAATGTTGAAAATGGGGAACAAAAAACAAGAAAAGAAAAAAGAGGAGTGTAAAAGTCGTCTCGTCTCCAACTAGCGGAAGGTGGTGGTCCTGCAGACCACCAGCTCCCCTAGTGTGGACACACAAAAATTTCTTTTTAGCAGAATTGTTGATGAAAATAAGTAAAAAAAATAGGAAGAGGGTTTGGTGATTTTCAATGTAGAACAACTACAATCTCTCTGGGTTTTTAAGAAAGGGGACTTCAGAACCAGAGAGGGGAGACGTGTTTCTTTAAGCAATGAGAACAATGATCAAAATGTCTCAGTGTGTCACTTGCAGGTGAGGAACAGACCCGGATCAATTTTCCACGTGCAGCAGTCGGAAGAAAATTATAGGTTAACATCATTAGAAACACTCAAGCCAAGTTTTGGCTGAATTGTTTTACAGCTTAACTTCCATGTGTTTGTCACCCTGAGAAAACAAGCTCCAAGAATCTCTCCCTGAAGACAAGAAATGCAGTTCCAGAACAACGAGATGGATATCAAGAGCTCACAGCAGTGTCCTGAGCAGTGAAGGTCCAGCAGCAGCAGCAGCTGTGCAAGACAGCGACAGCAAGGAGAAAAATGGCATCATCATGACTGGATGGATGGATGTGCATTTAGAACGAGCTGCAACTTCACTGTGTGTGAATGGACCTTTGAAAAGACTTGACTGAGTTGGACATTTGCCACTTTTGGAACAAAATGGCAAGATGAGACAGTGGAAAACACAGGACAAAGCTGAAAGACAACTGACTCTCACTGGACTGCTGCAAGGGGGAGAGATGAGATGAGACCACAGTGGAAGGAGCAGGGGAGAACATGGCTGTTTTAGTGTGGGAAATGAAATTTGGGTTTAGGAAACTGGGAAGAAAACGACTGCCTTGCGTGGAGAATTGAAAAGTGTCTGGAGCACCGCAAAGAGGAGAGGTACACAAAATTACACAAACAGAAAAATGCATTGATCCTACTAACACAAACACACATGCAATGAAGCTCATGAAGACCAAATAGTATTTTAAGCATGCATTGCTGTTACCATCATCTTGTCCGGTTCACTTAGTGGGTTAAGAAGTGATACATAGACTAGTGAACTAGTATTATTTTGGGGAAGGATGATTGAATTATTGCAAGGGTGAACAGAATGCTGCAGGGGGTCAGATGAGTGGGGACTAATAGATTCTTGAGTTTCTTGTTTCTGATGTGTGGGGGAGGTCTTATCATGGCACACATCTGGGTACATGGGGGAAAACAAAACTCATTATCTAATAGAATGTTGTTGTGTGAGGTGTGTGACTGGTGGATGAAAGTTTTGGGGATTTTGCATTTTCCTTTGGTACCACTTTGAAACTGCCAATCAGTTTTGTTTTGATCTATCATTCTAAGAGCATGCTTAGACAACTTCTAAAAAGAGGCCTGATTTTTAACAGTGCACTGAGATTTTTGTTTGGCAATTTTCTCTTTTGAAGCAGGCCTGCAAGATCGGGATCGAAAGCGCTACACAACATGTTGAACAATCGCAAGTGAGTTTCTCCAAAAAATTAAAATGGGCTCGGGAGAAAGCCACTTATTTGGGACAACCAGAAAACAAGTCCCTGCCAAAAGGATTCAGCGAGGTAATCCAGTCTAAATTCTTTTTTCTTTTTTGAAATGACGTCATTGCTGGCAGTAGAAACTTATTGCGTCACGAGGTTCTACTGTCAGCAAATAAAAATGGGGACTGACTGGACTGACAAAACCTTGACCTGACAAAAGGGTGGATGTATGTATGTATGTTTCTGTTTACAGGAGCAGAAAGATGACAGCAACAGGTTGCATGGGCTTTTAGGCCGTGCTGATTTAACCTTTTAATTGCCACTTTCTATGTCTTTGAATTTACCAGCGGTGTGTTATTCATGACCTTGTATTGTTTGCAGTGCAGAGGTCACTGTGAGAAAGTGTGCATAACATCTATTTTTCCACAGCAAAGGGTTAATCGTGGGATCTAATCACATGATTTACAGCAGGACACACCACTGGCTAATGTTTTTTTTTTTCATTATGACAGGGCCTGGAGTGAAACTACTCCAGGGGAGAAGCCCTGTGAATTTTTAAGAGACAATGCACAACTTCATTGTGCATGTCTAATTGTGCTAAGCTGACATAGGGCAAAAGAGGGTTTTCCGTGGAAGCTTTCATTTTTAAATTTCAGGGACCGTGACATGAGAGATATGGAAGGATTGACTGAGGTGCAGATACAGACCATGACCAGGAGAGAATGCTTCACCAGGACCAGTGAGAAGCAGGGACCATCTGCAGGACAGCAGACAAACAACAGTGGGCTGCACCACTGGGCTTCCAAAGGATTGTCACGAGGAGATTTTGAACAGCAAAATCTTAAAATAAAATGAAAAGTTTCTACGTTGACGTTGAGGAAGACAACTAAGGTGTACGACGTGCTCTGCCTTAAATCTACACCCGCGTTGGAACAGAAATCGAGGGATGAAGAGAGCATGCCAAGCTCAAAAAGTGACAGCACAGAGGGAGACAAACGTTGGAATTATGACTCTGTAAATGGCACAGACACCAGGAGCCATGACTGTGACTGGGAATGACCACCTAAGGATGTTTCACTTTGCCATGCAAAGTACTCTGACACTATGGAGAAGACCTTTCCTCTGTATAATTGTTGTTGCCATTTGCATGTGAGAGCTTAGATTGTGGGGAGGATTAAAGATGAACAAAGGGTGGTGGGAGAACAGTGAAGTGAGGATACACAGTGTGAAACTCCTTTAAGTGTACAATAATGTTGATGTGATATACAGAATGTCAGGAAAGAAATTCTGGTATTAATGTGATTCTTGATTTAAGAATCAAAGGGTGGGATTGTAATGGAATTTCTTTCACTTATGTATTAATCACGTTATTGTAATGCCTTGGTGATTTTAACATGTCTGACACTCATACTGTAAGACAAATGGTGGGGGTCTATTTAGGAAGTTGGGGGAAGCAGACAACTCCACAGGAGGGAGAGTCTTTTGTCTCTTCGAGGACTCTGGGAGGTAGCAAGGGAGTGTGAACCTTAAGGTGTGAAACAGCTGTGTACTGCCTTTTGTTCCTGTGGAAGGTATTTAACTGAGAGCCATGCTAGGCTCAGTGAGACTCTGCTGACCCTGCCCCATGGTCATGTAGGCTCTCCATCAAGCTTGGTTGCATGTTCTGTGTGTGCTTTGATTAAAGAATGTTAGCTACCGCTCATCTGCAGGCTTTATTTAAGTGGAAAACTTCCACAACAGAAGTCAAAGTGGATCAGCTTCCTCACTTTGTTCAATGATTTCACTCCTCTAAATCACACTGATCCCACTTTGCTAACTGTACCAGTTTCCATGGACTGCAGTAGCTGCTTCAAATAAACAGCCAGATTCCTCGACCGCTCTCTAGTTACAGCCGTCGTGGTCTGCTGTGTGGCAGGTAGAGTGTGGACTCAGATGCAGGACACAGAAGGCAGAAATAAACTCATAAAGTTCACTAAATGTTTACAAACGTCAAGAAGTCACAAGCAAAGAGAGACCACACCATGACACATGTTTAAACAAGGAATGTTTATTCATCAAAACTAGTTATTAATCAAATAGACCTGTTCAAAGCACCACAGTGGTAGAACGATATCACACAGCACCGTCACATGATATTAAACAGAAACTGGCAACAGGGCTCTGTAGAGTGAGCGATCATAATGAAGCAGTTTAAGTTGTGATTCAACCTGCTCTTCATATTTCAGGCCACCAGATGTCACCAAAGACAACTGTGTTGAAAAGTTTCAAGTAATGAAACCTTTTTCAGTAAAAGCTTCAGAAAGCTTTATTTGGCCATCAGTAAACAAAACAACATCAGAGCAGGACAGAAACAAAACAGACTGAAGCAGGACTCCAGGAGAACAGGACAAAACAGCAATGAGGGGTTAAATACATGTAGGCAGAGTGGAGACAGCTGAGGAAAAACACACAGCTGAACTAAATCCGATAACAAAAAATGCTGAGGTGTAATTAAACACTAGACACAGGAGACACGGGCTACCAGAATAAAACAGAAATAACTGAATGTGGGAACAGAATCATGACTTGACACAATTCAATTCAATTTTATTTATACAGCGCCAAATCACAACAACAATCGCCTCAAGGTGCTTTATATTGTAAGGTAGACCCTACAACAATACTGTGGCGGAGGTGTGGTCCGTGGTTCGGCTGCAGGGGAGGAGTGGTGCTGGGGAGGCAGGTGAGAAAACAGCTGGTGGCGTTTGGTCTGATGACAGTCTTCTTTCCCCTTTTTAGTGAGACGGGAGAGGAGAGGAGGGGCTGTAAAAAGCTGAGACGGGTGCTGTCTAGACTGAACTGTCACAAAAAAAGTCAGAAATAAACGTAACATCTCGCTGTATCGAGCCGTGTGTGTGTGGAGTGCATTCTACAAATACATACAGAGAAAAACCCAACAATCATATGACCCCTTATGAGCAACCACTTTGGCAACAGTGGGAAGGAAAAACTCCCTTTTAACAGAAAGAAACCTCCAGCAGAACCAGGCTCAGGGAGGGGCAGCCATCTGCTGGGACCAGTTGAGAGAAGGAAGACAGAACAAAAGACATGCTGTGAGAGCCAGAGATTAATAAATAGCATGATGAAGTGCACCCAGAGGTTGCCCTTTGTTCAAAATTAAAGTCTACAATCAATAACATCACACTGGCCTATGTTTATATACAGTCTATGATTACATGTCAGTGAGATCTTGGAGCTGCCAGTATGCAAAGCTGCAGCTTTAGAATTTAGGCTCTGATCCTTTTTCCACCATTTTTTATTTTCTTCTTCCTTTCATCATTTCCTCTTATTGTCCCTTTACATACTCTTTGCTTCGCTCCAGTCTACTGCCAGAATTTCGCACCAAGCTTCAAGGAAAGCGAAATGAACGCCATCGCCATCACCTCTCTCTTTCTAGTCCCTGTCAGTACTCTTGCTGCAACATTTTGGATTAACTGAAGTCTTTTCAAGGTGTTTTTTAGGACAAACTGGCTGAAACTCTTCAAATAAGCCAATAAGCCATAACTCAGAAAGATCAGTTGGAGAAAAAGACTCAATATCAATGATACTCAAAGTAGCTGCAGATAATGTTACATCTGTGAGATGATTATGAGTCATTTTTTTTCTCTAATGGTTAAAATTTTATTTGTGAAGAAGTTCATGACGTCATTACTAGTTAAAGTTAAAAGAATCGTTGGCTCAACAGTGCTCTGACTCTTTGTCAGCCTGGCTGCAGTGCTGAAGAGAAACTTAGGGTTGTTCTTACTTTCTTCAATCAGTGATGAATAGTAAGATGTTCTAGCTTTACGGGGGGCTTTTTAAAGTTTTGATCTAAATTTCCAGCTGGGATGGACAAGGCTAAACATCAGGCTTTCAAATAAATTAAACTCTGTATTGATCTTTGTTTAATTAATAAGCTGGTGTGGAAGATTGCTGCCACACCGCCTCCTCGGCCTGTGCTTCAAAGGCTCTGATAGTTAGTATGACTCAGGGGTGTTAATTCATTGAAACTTACATAATCATCCTGCTGTAACCAGATTTCAGTAAGGCAGAGTAAATCGATTTGTTGATCCATTATTAAGTCATGTAATAACTCTTTGGTGCTGTTGAGGATACTGTATTGTTCTTTCTTATTTATTTTTTTACATTTAAGTCTTTTTTTTTGCTGGTTTTTAGTTAGTTTTTTGTCTGTTTGGGAGCTGACACAGTCTCTATGGAGATGGGGTTTTAGGGGATAACAGTAGGAGAGAAGCTGCAGAGGTGTGTGAGACTGCAACTCTGCTTACATGTCCCAACGCTGGATAATCATGTTTCAGGGATTTCATAAATTTTTCCAGATTTCTAGAAATAAGAGCTGCTTCATCCAAAGTGGGATTGTCTCCCAACCAGACCAGGTTTCCTCCAGAAAGTTTCCCAATTATCTATCAAGCCCACATCATTTCTTGGACACTAGTCAGACAGCCAGCAATTTAAGGAGAACATGCAGCTAAACATGTCACTCCTGGTCTGATTGGGGAGGGGACTACAGAGTCTGACATTGTGTTTGCAAAGTTACACACTGATTCAATATTGATTTTAGTGACCTCTGATTGATGTAACCGGGTGTCATTATTGCTGATGTGAATTATATTTTTACTGAATTCAGGTTTACCGTCAGCCAGCAGTTTAAATTTCCCTCAGTGTCGCCTGCTCTGGCCCCTGGAAGACAATTGACTATGGTTGCTGCTGTCTTCACGTGTCTCAGAAAGAATCACCAATTACCAGAGTTTGATCCCTGGCGGGTGTGTCGCTGAGTGGGGAAAACAGTTAGACACATGAACAGGTTGGTGGCGCATCAGGGCTTCTGTTTATGCTTCCTCCTGACCGTCACCCAGCCATCATGTTTCCCGTCTGCTCAGGATTACCTGCTGGGAGACAGTTAGCAGGGCCTACGCCACCTTCCACTGCTCCGGCTACAGGGGCCTGACCAGCTACGGGTTTTCAAGGGTGGGATTTCCAGTGTCCAATTCAGCAATCCAGGCCTCCAGAGCTGCAGAAAGGCTACATTTATTACAAGTATCATTACTGCTCATTAAAAAAAGAAAGAAGCAGAACTGCTTCTCCAGAGTCAGAGGAGTCTTCCACAATAATTGGGTTTGACATATCAGGTTAAATAAAGACTGCTGAGGAGGAAGCATGGCTTGGGCCCATCTCAGAGCTCACCCTCGCAGCAGGATAACCATGAATGCAATTTTGCACAGTCTGAGGAACAAATTCTCCTCTGTTGATGAAACACTGTATGAGGAAACCTCTGTTCTTTTCACTGGTAAAAACTTCAGGTGTAGGAAGAGGCCTCTCCAGAGGTACAACCTCCCTGAGCTGTGCTGCTGACCATGTCCATCGTTTTATGACCACAGTATACTCATCTTATAACGGATGTCAATCCAGCAGATTATCTTTGGTATGTGGTGGATCAGGAGATTTGCAACATGGATGCAAAGCCGACAAATCTGAAGCAACTGTGTGATGCTATCATGTCAATGTGAAACTAAATCTGCGAGGAATCTTTCCAGGTCTTTGTTGAATCTGTGCCACAAAGAATTAAGGCAGTTCTGAAGGTGAAAGAAGGTCCAAAACAGTACTGGCAAGGTGTAACTAATGAAGTGGCCAGTGACTGTATTTAGTGTCTAGATGTTTTTTTTCAGTATTTTATTCACTTAATAGCAGGACAGAATACCTCATGACTGTGGCCTTGTGTTATACCCTCTCTGCTGCAGTGATGCTGCAGACAAACACAAACATGATCAGACATTTAAGAAGAGCCTCTTAAAGATGAAGGTCTGTGTCTCTTAAACACATAATCCAGTTAAATCTAATTTATGCTCGTTAATGCCCCTCAAACTGTAACTTAAAGTAATAGATTGGTTACTGATTAATTACAGAAGTACGTTTGTGAGCATAAAGATGTAAGCCTTGGACCATCGGGATGAAATGTGGTTGGGAAACTTAACAAGCATTGACAAAGCTTCATCAGTAGCTCGAGCAAGAGCTCAAAACCTTCGATCACCACGGGTGGTTAGCAGACTGTGGTTGCACCATGCAGCCTAACAACATGCAGTAAATTGCAGGTTAAAGCAGTCTGCTTACACATTGTTAAACGAGGGAAGGGAACTAATGTGGCTGTCACATTACCTTTTGTCCCATTTCATCCCAGGATTTGATTAAATTGCTGCTCACTTTCTACAGTACTTAAAACTGATCAGTAGGACCTGAAACTGCAAACATTCAAACATTCAGGCCAAGTAAGAATCGGTTGTTGAACGTATTAATCTTCTACAATAAGCAAATGAATAAATAAACAGGAGAAAGCTACAGTACTGCAGAGTCATGCAAGTTTTGACAGGGAGGTTAAACTCGTGCAAATTAGCTTCACCCAGGCTCATGAAAACACTGATAGCAGATCATTTGTGTCAGTGTGTCAGGATGTTTATATTTGAGCTTCTTGTTCACACAGAACAATTTTTCTTCATTTTTAACGATTACCAAAGTCTGTGAATCCCCAAATTGTTCAGTTGTTCTTTTTGCTCCCCATGAGGTCACTTTCACCATGTGACAAACACAACACCCCACTGTACACACTCGGCCACCAGCAACTTTCTACATCCTCAATAAAAAGCTGACAGGTTGCAATGATGTTCTGAATAACTTATTAAGAAAACACTAAATGCACAGAAAATATTATGAAAACTGGTTATTTTATATCTCCTAGTTTGAAATGAAGCAATAAAAACATGTATAAAACATCACAAACTGCAATATTGTACAAATGCTTACGTCCTGCTGATGCAATGGAGACATCTTCCAGTGACAGGCTTCATCCGTGTGTGTGTGAGGAGGCTCCTAAACCACCGACACAGAAGTGCATGTTCACAACTCCCTCTGTGCAGGCGGGGTCAGGACCCCCTCACCCTGGGGAGGAGGGGTGGTGCTGTGGCCAGTCAGGTATGAAGTGCTGAGAGTGGATCGTTGGTCCTCTGTGCAGCTCTGTCCACTCTCAGCTTCCCTGCAAAGCAATAACACACGAAAGACATCATTTTAACACAAAACAGCATTTCCATTGTTGGTAGCTGCAGCATGCTGTTAAAATGCAATTTAAACTCAACATATACACACAATAACTATAAATAAACTTAAACCTACAGTACTGTAGGTGATGATGATCTGAAACATGTAAGTGTGATAAATATGCAAAACACTAGGAAACCAGGAAGGGGGCAAACACCTTTCACATCACTGTAGACGTGATTACAGAATACCTTTTACATCCTGGATTACAATAGGATATCCATCAACGGCAGATACTGGTCTCCATGACACACAGATACTGGAGTGGTCTGAGAGAAAGGAATCTGTGTCTCTGGACCAAAATGACTGTACGTGTAGTGCTGTAGAAACAATACTGCCCACAAACCTTGATGTTTCTATATGTGGAAACCTTCAAGTATGCATATCCTCCTGTAAGGGTAAAGTAATGGACATTTGCACTTTTGCATGTAAGCCTGTCGGTCTTAACTGGAAGTTGCACTTGAGCTGTCTTGGCATCTTTCCCTGTTTGACTCACCACTTTTGCCCTGAGCTGAACCGCTGCCTCCTTCTCTGTTGTGGTACTCAGCGGTGACCAAGATGCTGTAACGTGCATCTGGCTGCAGTGACTCCAGCATCACCTGCTTCTCTCCACCAGGGACCAGCACCTGCAGACAACAAACAACACTATCATCCCAACACAGTCAGAACTCATTTCAAGTTTTGGGACTTATGGAATTTCTGGAATTCTGACACATGACAGCCGGCTGAAGCCCAGAAGAGGTGAAGATGTGATGACTACGACCCACTCGCAGTGTGATCCTGGCTATCAGCTCCAGTCAATGCTGTGTAGGACACGTGATACTGGAGGACATGAGCATTGGAGGTACCAACTGATCACCATGCTGACGGCAGTCTCATCAGAAACCATGAGGCTGGTTGGGCCTCCACCAGAGCCTGCAGCAACATCATAGAAGAGATAAAGTACCACAGCTAACGACACTTAACACTCACTTTGCTCCTTTATAGGAGGAAATTATTTTGGCAGCAGAGCAAAGTGTTTTTTAGAAATAAATGTCAAGTATAACAGAGAATTTGATACTTTGATTGATACTTAACCTCACTACATTTATTTCATAGCTCGGAGTTCTAGTTACTCAAAGATGAGAATGAGATGTGAAATTTAACCTTTAAGTGACTAGTACTTTCAGAACTGCCATCAATTACACAATGAAGTTCATTGACGTACAGTTATGTATTGTAATGCTATATTGTACATAGAGACAGAATATGACATGAAGGGCTACTGACCACAGAAAGTCAAAGGTAACTGGCCTATAGCCTAACGGAGAGAAACAAGCTTTCTGCGATTCTATCTGTGTTTTGTCTCATTACTGTCATATATGTCTATCATTAAACACTGGCTTCTAACAACTAACAGTGTCTCGAAAATAATTGAATAAATTAAGAATAATATGGCTGCATGACTCAAATGCACGACTTGTAACTTGTGTATTTTTTAGGCTGAACACTGCTGCTAATGTGACTCGGTAAATGTTTCAGGCTCTCCCCTCCTGAGTTTGGTTTTTTTGTTTGTTTGTTTTTTAAAATCTTGTGAATAAAATGTATACAAATGTGTGTGATTAATCACAATGTGTTAGTGTGTAATCACCTGAGAATGCATGCCTGTCTGCTAGATCTTAGATCAGATCTAAAGCCATTTGTGATTTGGAGATGCAGGCTGCAGATTGTGTCCAGATTATCCAGCTCTGGTCACTAAACATCCAGTCTTCACTTATCAATGTGTAAATTCAGACTGGTCCCAACAAGGCAAAACTGCATAGCCACACAAGTCCAGCGTTTCCACAGCAGCAGCAGCAGCAGCAGTGAAAAGAAAGTGATAAAGGATGAATGAGTCTGTGCTTATCGGTCTCCGTCTCCCCCAAGCTGGCGTTGTTGTTGGTAGCCATGACAACGGAGATAGTCCAGCTTTGTAAATAAAGGCCCCAACACCCACAAAAAAGAAAAACAGAAAAGGCAAAAAAGGTCGGGATTCCCGGCGCAGACCGGGAATCCCCTAGCAGACCGAAGCTCTAGACAGGACTCGGCATGAGTGAGACTCGACCATCGCCCGTCTGTACTTCAAGGTGCCAGGGGCCGCGACAAGTGCTCTGCGCCACTGCCAGGCCGTGGATTAGTGCAAATGTGTATATTTGACTTCTCTGAACACGAATTATTTTGAAAGGAAAATAATATTTAATGTGAGGCAAACATGTATGGTGTCGGTAAAGATGACACGCCGACTCACTTCTTCTTTTTTGTTTTTTTTAAATTTTTTTTTTGTTTGAGAAAGTTTGTTTCATCTTAACCATTGTCAGTGACGTCATCTACGCGACTACCACAGGTAAGGAAATGCCTGAATCTGTAGATCTTTTTCTTTTCTTTTTGTTGTGTAAACACAAAAATCCCGAACAGTCAGCTCACAAGTTGCAGGTTGGTGGCAATTTGGCAGAACAGCCAATGACTTAAATCATTTAGGTGCATATATCTTGCCACAAGACATGTGCGCTAAGCTAGCTAGTTTCTGTTAGCGAATCAAGTTCAAGCTCCTCACATATCATCATCCAGGGTACAGTCATATGCTGATGAGGAGATCCCATGCAGTAACATCAAGGCAGTGTAACAAGTTAAATATGCACTAATTTAAGCTATTTCCTAATATCTAACCATTATGATAATGTTTGCCTGCAATGACACAGCCAAGATGTCATTGAAAAAACAAAAGCCTGTGATAACATGTTTTGTTTTCTAGAATAGAAGAGCACATTTAAAAAGCCAGTAGGAATAAATCTTGTTGTTCCTGCATGATTAGAATGAAGTAACAACAAGTCTGGCTGGAATAAGAAGTGTAATCTGTGTACTGTGCTAGTGATCTGCATAATTCACCTTAGATGGTCATCTGTTTGGATGGCTGAAGTGGCTAACGACACAGCTAATTTCATCAGGCTGCTAATGAACATCTAAAATGATAGATGGTTAACTACACAACGGAAGCAAGAGCATTACAATCACTTGATTTAATGAAAGATTTTCCCCAAACTTTGATCCAAATGAGCAAAGTACTGCAACCATCTGAACCTCTAGTGTTACATTTACAGTGTTGCACTCTGGCCAGCTTTAAAATGGAAAAGTCTTTGTGTGGTTACTGGGTTCTGTAAATGAGGCTCCTTTCATTTGTGAGCGTGTTTCTTCTC
This sequence comes from Oreochromis niloticus, assembly GCF_001858045.2. NCBI lineage: Eukaryota > Metazoa > Chordata > Actinopteri > Cichliformes > Cichlidae > Oreochromis > Oreochromis niloticus. The sequence goes on from NW_020328838.1 coordinate 25,139, forward strand.
TTCCCTTTGTCCACCCTTACAAGGTGAAGTGCTGCCCACCCATGATGCCAGCAAGGTGCGTGCAAGTGATCCGGCCTTAAACCACTGGAGTGCCCCTCTCTGCCAGTGAAGTTCAACATTGATGGCAAAGATGCAGGTGAGGGACTGCTGGCAGTGCAGATCACTGTGAGCGCATGTGATCTGCTATTCCTCTTTGAATAGTACCTGGTTGCCCCGGAGTTCGAGTCTCCGGGAGGAAATCCTGGTGGTTTGAGGCCCCAGGCTTGTGTTGGGTACGGTCCATCACAAGGACATTGGCTCGAGCCGCTGTGGAGAAGCCGCCCAGACCTGTGTTCGATCCAAGTACGCCACAGGACAGCGTTCGGGTACGCTGTCGGAGTCCATTTCTGCATACTATAGTGCACGGAGTGGTGGTGTTCGTTCCTTGGTCCGTAGAAGGCAAGGGCCTCACGGGGACGCCTCGTGTAGTAAATGGATCTAGATCCAGTAGAGCGGCAGACGTTCACCAGGCGGCCAGGGACAAAACTCAATGTGTGACTGTATGGTAAGAACTGAGTAAATGTGTGGTGTAAGATTGCAGAGAATGGTTGTGTGGAAAGTTGATGGTGTGTAAAAAAAAAAAAAAAAAAACAGTGAAAAATTGGGTTCAAATGTTGAAAATGGGAACAAAAAACAAGAAAGAAAAAAGGAGTGTAAAAGTCGTCTCGTCTCCAACTAGCGGAAGGTGGTGGTCCTGCAGACACCAGCTCCCTAGTGTGGACACACAAAAAATTTCTTTTAGCAAATGTTGATGAAATAAGTAAAAAAATAGGAAGAGGTTTGGTGATTTTCAATGTAGAACAACTACAATCTCTCTGGGTTTTTAAGAAAGGGGACTTCAGAACCAGAGAGGGGAGACGTGTTTCTTTAAGCAATGAGAACAATGATCAAAATGTCTCAGTGTGTCACTTGCAGGTGAGGAACAGACCCGGATCAATTTTCCACGTGCAGCAGTCGGAAGAAAATTATAGGTTAACATCATTAGAAACACTCAAGCCAAGTTTTGGCTGAATTGTTTTACAGCTTAACTTCCATGTGTTTGTCACCCTGAGAAAACAAGCTCCAAGAATCTCTCCCTGAAGACAAGAAATGCAGTTCCAGAACAACGAGATGGATATCAAGAGCTCACAGCAGTGTCCTGAGCAGTGAAGGTCCAGCAGCAGCAGCAGCTGTGCAAGACAGCGACAGCAAGGAGAAAAATGGCATCATCATGACTGGATGGATGGATGTGCATTTAGAACGAGCTGCAACTTCACTGTGTGTGAATGGACCTTTGAAAAGACTTGACTGAGTTGGACATTTGCCACTTTTGGAACAAAATGGCAAGATGAGACAGTGGAAAACACAGGACAAAGCTGAAAGACAACTGACTCTCACTGGACTGCTGCAAGGGGAGAGATGAGATGAGACCACAGTGGAAGGAGCAGGGAGAACATGGCTGTTTTAGTGTGGGAAATGAAATTTGGGTTTAGGAAACTGGGAAGAAAAACGACTGCCTTGCGTGGAGAATTGAAAAGTGTCTGGAGCACCGCAAAGAGGAGAGGTAACAAAAATTACACAAACAGAAAAATGCATTGATCCTACTAACACAAACACACATGCAATGAAGCTCATGAAGACCAAATAGTATTTTAAGCATGCATTGCTGTTACCATCATCTTGTCCGGTTCACTTAGTGGGTTAAGAAGTGATACATAGACTAGTGAACTAGTATTATTTTGGGGAAGGATGATTGAATTATTGCAAGGGTGAACAGAATGCTGCAGGGGGGTCAGATGAGTGGGACTAATAGATTCTTGAGTTTCTGTTTCTGATGTGTGGGGAGGTCTTATCATGGCACACATCTGGGTACATGGGGAAAACAAAACTCATTATCTAATAGAATGTTGTTGTGTGAGGTGTGTGACTGGTGGATGAAAGTTTGGGGATTTTGCATTTTCCTTTGGTACCACTTTGAAACTGCCAATCAGTTTTGTTTTGATCTATCATTCTAAGAGCATGCTTAGACAACTTCTAAAAAGAGGCCTGATTTTTAACAGTGCACTGAGATTTTTGTTTGGCAATTTTCTCTTTTGAAGCAGGCCTGCAAGATCGGGATCGAAAGCGCTACACAACATGTTGAACAATCGCAAGTGAGTTTCTCCAAAAAATTAAATGGGCTCGGGAGAAAGCCACTTATTTGGGACAACCAGAAAACAAGTCCCTGCCAAAAAGGATTCAGCGAGGTAATCCAGTCTAAATTCTTTTTTTCTTTTTTGAAATGACGTCATTGCTGGCAGTAGAAACTTATTGCGTCACGAGGTTCTACTGTCAGCAAATAAAAATGGGGACTGACTGGACTGACAAAACCTTGACCTGACAAAAGGGTGGATGTATGTATGTATGTTTCTTTTTACAGGAGCAGAAAGATGACAGCAACAGGTTGCATGGGCTTTAGGCCGTGCTGATTTAACCTTTTAATTGCCACTTTCTATGTCTTTGAATTTACCAGCGGTGTGTTATTCATGACCTTGTATTGTTTGCAGTGCAGAGGTCACTGTGAGAAAGTGTGCATAACATCTATTTTTCCACAGCAAAGGGTTAATCGTGGGATCTAATCACATGATTACAGCAGGACACACCACTGGCTAATGTTTTTTTTTTCATTATGACAGGGCCTGGAGTGAAACTACTCCAGGGGAGAAGCCCTGTGAATTTTTAAGAGACAATGCACAACTTCATTGTGCATGTCTAATTGTGCTAAGCTGACATAGGGCAAAAGAGGGTTTTCCGTGGAAGCTTTCATTTTTAAATTCAGGGACCGTGACATGAGAGATATGGAAGGATTGACTGAGGTGCAGATACAGACCATGACCAGGAGAGAATGCTTCACCAGGACCAGTGAGAAGCAGGGACCATCTGCAGGACAGCAGACAAACAACAGTGGGCTGCACCACTGGGCTTCCAAAGGATTGTCACGAGGAGATTTTGAACAGCAAAATCTTAAATAAAATGAAAAGTTTCTACGTTGACGTTGAGGAAGACAACTAAGGTGTACGACGTGCTCTGCCTTAAATCTACACCCGCGTTGGAACAGAAATCGAGGGATGAAGAGAGCATGCCAAGCTCAAAAAAGTGACAGCACAGAGGGAGACAAACGTTGGAATTATGACTCTGTAAATGGCACAGACCCAGGAGCCATGACTGTGACTGGGATGACCACTAAGGATGTTTCACTTTGCCAGCAAGTACTGACACTATGGAGAAGACCTTTCCTCTGTATAATTGTTGTTGCCATTTGCATGTGAGAGCTTAGATTGTGGGGAGGATTAAAGATGAACAAAGGTGGTGGGAGAACAGTGAAGTGAGGATACACAGTGTGAAACTCCTTTAAGTGTACAATAATGTTGATGTGATATACAGAATGTCAGAAAGAAATTCTGGTATTAATGTGA
>NW_020328839.1:0-13203 GCF_001858045.2 Oreochromis niloticus
TGTCCTTTATCCTTTAGATGCAGATGGACTGCTGAGTCTTGTCCTGTGGAGGTGGCTCTTCTATGTTGTGCCATGCACTTGTGAAGTGACTGTTTGTTCTCTCAATGTAGAGGTCTGGGCATTCCTCGCTGCACTGTACAGCATACACCACGTTGTTAAGTCTGTGTTTTGGAGTTTTGTCTTTCGGGTGAACCAGTTTCTGTCTGCGTGTGTTGCTGGTCTGAAGTACACTGGGATGTCGTGTTTTGGAGAAAACTCTCCTGAGTTTTCTGATACACCGGCTACATAGGGGATGACAATGTTGTTGCCTCTGTCTTTCTTATCCTCCCTCGCTGGTGTCTGATCTTCTTTTCTGTGCCTCTTTGCTGACTTTAAACGCCCAATTAGGATAACCGCATGTTTTGAGTGCTTCCTTTACATGTGTGCGTTCCTTCTTTTTCCCTCAGGCTTAGAGGGAACATGTTCTGGTGGTGGTCAGCGGGCCCGGTGGCGCCGGTCGTCCGGCAGCCTCGCCTCTGTCAGTGTGCCCTGGGCAGCTGTGGCTACAATGTAGCTTGCTATTCCTCTTTGAATAGTACGCTGGTTGCCCCCGGAGTTCGAGTCTCCGGGAGGAAATCCTGGTGGTTTGAGGCCCCAGGCTTGTGTTGGGTACGGTCCATCACAAGGACATTGGCTCGAGCGCGCTGTTGGGAGAAGCCGGCCCAGACCTGTGTTCGATCCAAGTACGCCACAGGGACAGCGGTTCGGGTACGCTGTCGGAGTCCATTTCTGCATACTATAGTGCACGGAGTGGCGGTGTTCGTTCCTTGGTCCGTAGAAGGCAAGGGCCTCACGGGGACGCCTCGTGTAGTAAAATGGGATCTAGATCCAGTAGAGCGGCAGACGTTTCACCAGGCGGCCAGGGACAAAACTCAATGTGTGACTGTATGGTAAGAACTGAGTAAATGTGTGGTGTGTAAGATTGCAGAGAATGGTTGTGTGGGAAAAGTTGATGTGTGTGTAAAAAAAAAAAAAAAAAAAAACAGTGAAAAATTGGGTTCAAAATGTTGAAAATGGGGAACAAAAAACAAGAAAAGAAAAAAGAGGAGTGTAAAAGTCGTCTCGTCTCCAACTAGCGGAAGGTGGTGGTCCTGCAGACCACCAGCTCCCCTAGTGTGGACACACAAAAAATTTCTTTTTAGCAGAATTGTTGATGAAATAAGTAAAAAAATAGGAAGAGGGTTTGGTGATTTTCAATGTAGAACAACTACAATCTCTCTGGGTTTTTAAGAAAGGGACTTCAGAACCAGAGAGGGGAGACGTGTTTCTTTAAGCAATGAGAACAATGATCAAAATGTCTCAGTGTGTCACTTGCAGGTGAGGAACAGACCCGGATCAATTTTCCACGTGCAGCAGTCGGAAGAAAATTATAGGTTAACATCATTAGAAACACTCAAGCCAAGTTTTGGCTGAATTGTTTTACAGCTTAACTTCCATGTGTTTGTCACCCTGAGAAAACAAGCTCCAAGAATCTCTCCCTGAAGACAAGAAATGCAGTTCCAGAACAACGAGATGGATATCAAGAGCTCACAGCAGTGTCCTGAGCAGTGAAGGTCCAGCAGCAGCAGCAGCTGTGCAAGACAGCGACAGCAAGGAGAAAAATGGCATCATCATGACTGGATGGATGGATGTGCATTTAGAACGAGCTGCAACTTCACTGTGTGTGAATGGACCTTTGAAAAGACTTGACTGAGTTGGACATTTGCCACTTTTGGAACAAAATGGCAAGATGAGACAGTGGAAAACACAGGACAAAGCTGAAAGACAACTGACTCTCACTGGACTGCTGCAAGGGGGAGAGATGAGATGAGACCACAGTGGAAGGAGCAGGGGAGAACATGGCTGTTTAGTGTGGGAAATGAAATTTGGGTTTAGGAAACTGGGAAGAAAAACGACTGCCTTGCGTGGAGAATTGAAAAGTGTCTGGAGCACCGCAAAGAGGAGAGGTACACAAAAATTACACAAACAGAAAAATGCATTGATCCTACTAACACAAACACACATGCAATGAAGCTCATGAAGACCAAATAGTATTTTAAGCATGCATTGCTGTTACCATCATCTTGTCCGGTTCACTTAGTGGGTTAAGAAGTGATACATAGACTAGTGAACTAGTATTATTTTGGGGAAGGATGATTGAATTATTGCAAGGGTGAACAGAATGCTGCAGGGGGTCAGATGAGTGGGGACTAATAGATTCTTGAGTTTCTTGTTTCTGATGTGTGGGGGAGGTCTTATCATGGCACACATCTGGGTACATGGGGGAAAACAAAACTCATTATCTAATAGAATGTTGTTGTGTGAGGTGTGTGACTGGTGGATGAAAGTTTTGGGGATTTTGCATTTTCCTTTGGTACCACTTTGAAACTGCCAATCAGTTTTGTTTGATCTATCATTCTAAGAGCATGCTTAGACAACTTCTAAAAAGAGGCCTGATTTTTAACAGTGCACTGAGATTTTTGTTTGGCAATTTTCTCTTTTGAAGCAGGCCTGCAAGATCGGGATCGAAAGCGCTACACACACATGTTGAACAATCGCAAGTGAGTTTCTCCAAAAATTAAAATGGGCTCGGGAGAAAGCCACTTATTTGGGACAACCAGAAAACAAGTCCCTGCCAAAAAGGATTCAGCGAGGTAATCCAGTCTAAATTCTTTTTTTCTTTTTTGAAATGACGTCATTGCTGGCAGTAGAAACTTATTGCGTCACGAGGTTCTACTGTCAGCAAATAAAAATGGGGACTGACTGGACTGACAAAACCTTGACCTGACAAAAGGGTGGATGTATGTATGTATGTTTCTTTTTACAGGAGCAGAAAGATGACAGCAACAGGTTGCATGGGCTTTTAGGCCGTGCTGATTTAACCTTTTAATTGCCACTTTCTATGTCTTTGAATTTACCAGCGGTGTGTTATTCATGACCTTGTATTGTTTGCAGTGCAGAGGTCACTGTGAGAAAGTGTGCATAACATCTATTTTTCCACAGCAAAGGGTTAATCGTGGGATCTAATCACATGATTTACAGCAGGACACACCACTGGCTAATGTTTTTTTTTTTCATTATGACAGGGCCTGGAGTGAAACTACTCCAGGGGAGAAGCCCTGTGAATTTTTAAGAGACAATGCACAACTTCATTGTGCATGTCTAATTGTGCTAAGCTGACATAGGGCAAAAGAGGGTTTTCCGTGGAAGCTTTCATTTTTAAATTTCAGGGACCGTGACATGAGAGATATGGAAGGATTGACTGAGGTGCAGATACAGACCATGACCAGGAGAGAATGCTTCACCAGGACCAGTGAGAAGCAGGGACCATCTGCAGGACAGCAGACAAACAACAGTGGGCTGCACCACTGGGCTTCCAAAGGATTGTCACGAGGAGATTTTGAACAGCAAAATCTTAAATAAAATGAAAAGTTTCTACGTTGACGTTGAGGAAGACAACTAAGGTGTACGACGTGCTCTGCCTTAAATCTACACCCGCGTTGGAACAGAAATCGAGGGATGAAGAGAGCATGCCAAGCTCAAAAAGTGACAGCACAGAGGGAGACAAACGTTGGAATTATGACTCTGTAAATGGCACAGACACCAGGAGCCATGACTGTGACTGGGAATGACCACCTAAGGATGTTTCACTTTGCCATGCAAAGTACTCTGACACTATGGAGAAGACCTTTCCTCTGTATAATTGTTGTTGCCATTTGCATGTGAGAGCTTAGATTGTGGGGAGGATTAAAGATGAACAAAGGGTGGTGGGAGAACAGTGAAGTGAGGATACACAGTGTGAAACTCCTTTAAGTGTACAATAATGTTGATGTGATATACAGAATGTCAGGAAAGAAATTCTGGTATTAATGTGATTCTTGATTTAAGAATCAAAGGGTGGGATTGTAATGGAATTTCTTTCACTTATGTATTAATCACGTTATTGTAATGCCTTGGTGATTTTAACATGTCTGACACTCATACTGTAAGACAAATGGTGGGGTCTATTTAGGAAGTTGGGGGAAGCAGACAACTCCACAGGAGGGAGAGTCTTTTGTCTCTTCGAGGACTCTGGGAGGTAGCAAGGGAGTGTGAACCTTAAGGTGTGAAACAGCTGTGTACTGCCTTTTGTTCCTGTGGAAGGTATTTAACTGAGAGCCATGCTAGGCTCAGTGAGACTCTGCTGACCCTGCCCCATGGTCATGTAGGCTCTCCATCAAGCTTGGTTGCATGTTCTGTGTGTGCTTTGATTAAAGAATGTTAGCTACCGCTCATCTGCAGGCTTTATTTAAGTGGAAAACTTCCACAACAGAAGTCAAAGTGGATCAGCTTCCTCACTTTGTTCAATGATTTCACTCCTCTAAATCACACTGATCCCACTTTGCTAACTGTACCAGTTTCCATGGACTGCAGTAGCTGCTTCAAATAAACAGCCAGATTCCTCGACCGCTCTCTAGTTACAGCCGTCGTGGTCTGCTGTGTGGCAGGTAGAGTGTGGACTCAGATGCAGGACACAGAAGGCAGAAATAAACTCATAAAGTTCACTAAATGTTTACAAACGTCAAGAAGTCACAAGCAAAGAGAGACCACACCATGACACATGTTTAAACAAGGAATGTTTATTCATCAAAACTAGTTATTAATCAAATAGACCTGTTCAAAGCACCACAGTGGTAGAACGATATCACACAGCACCGTCACATGATATTAAACAGAAACTGGCAACAGGGCTCTGTAGAGTGAGCGATCATAATGAAGCAGTTTAAGTTGTGATTCAACCTGCTCTTCATATTTCAGGCCACCAGATGTCACCAAAGACAACTGTGTTGAAAAGTTTCAAGTAATGAAACCTTTTTCAGTAAAAGCTTCAGAAAGCTTTATTTGGCCATCAGTAAACAAAACAACATCAGAGCAGGACAGAAACAAACAGACTGAAGCAGGACTCCAGGAGAACAGGACAAAACAGCAATGAGGGGTTAAATACATGTAGGCAGAGTGGAGACAGCTGAGGAAAAACACACAGCTGAACTAAATCCGATAACAAAAAATGCTGAGGTGTAATTAAACACTAGACACAGGAGACACGGGCTACCAGAATAAAACAGGAAATAACTGAATGTGGGAACAGAATCATGGACTTGACACAATTCAATTCAATTTTATTTATACAGCGCCAAATCACAACAACAATCGCCTCAAGGTGCTTTATATTGTAAGGTAGACCCTACAACAATACTGTGGCGGAGGTGTGGTCCGTGGTTCGGCTGCAGGGGAGGAGTGGTGCTGGGGAGGCAGGTGAGAAAACAGCTGGTGGCGTTTGGTCTGATGACAGTCTTCTTTCCCCCTTTTTAGTGAGACGGGAGAGGAGAGGAGGGGCTGTAAAAAGCTGAGACGGGTGCTGTCTAGACTGAACTGTCACAAAAAAAGTCAGAAATAAACGTAACATCTCGCTGTATCGAGCCGTGTGTGTGTGGAGTGCATTCTACAAATACATACAGAGAAAAACCCAACAATCATATGACCCCTTATGAGCAACCACTTTGGCAACAGTGGGAAGGAAAAACTCCCTTTTAACAGAAAGAAACCTCCAGCAGAACCAGGCTCAGGGAGGGGCAGCCATCTGCTGGGACCAGTTGAGAGAAGGAAGACAGAACAAAAGACATGCTGTGAGAGCCAGAGAATAAATAGCATGATGAAGTGCACCCAGAGGTTGCCCTTTGTTCAAAATTAAAGTCTACAAATCAATAACATCACACTGGCCTATGTTTATATACAGTCTATGATTACATGTCAGTGAGATCTTGGAGCTGCCAGTATGCAAAGCTGCAGCTTTAGAATTTAGGCTCTGATCCTTTTTTCCACCATTTTTTATTTTTCTTCTTCCTTTCATCATTTCCTCTTATTGTCCCTTTACATACTCTTTGCTTCGCTCCAGTCTACTGCCAGAATTTCGCACCAAGCTTCAAGGAAAGCGAAATGAACGCCATCGCCATCACCTCTCTCTTTCTAGTCCCTGTCAGTACTCTTGCTGCAACATTTTGGATTAACTGAAGTCTTTTCAAGGTGTTTTTTAGGACAAACTGGCTGAAACTCTTCAAATAAGCCAATAAGCCATAACTCAGAAAGATCAGTTGGAGAAAAAGACTCAATATCAATGATACTCAAAGTAGCTGCAGATAATGTTACATCTGTGAAATGATCATGAGTCATTTTTTTTCTCTAATGGTTAAAATTTTATTTGTGAAGAAGTTCATGACGTCATTACTAGTTAAAGTTAAAAGAATCGTTGGCTCAACAGTGCTCTGACTCTTTGTCAGCCTGGCTGCAGTGCTGAAGAGAAACTTAGGGTTGTTCTTACTTTCTTCAATCAGTGATGAATAGTAAGATGTTCTAGCTTTACGGGGGCTTTTTAAAGTTTTGATCTAAATTTCCAGCTGGGATGGACAAGGCTAAACATCAGGCTTTCAAATAAATTAAACTCTGTATTGATCTTTGTTTAATTAATAAGCTGGTGTGGAAGATTGCTGCCACACCGCCTCCTCGGCCTGTGCTTCAAAGGCTCTGATAGTTAGTATGACTCAGGGGTGTTAATTCATTGAAACTTACATAATCATCCTGCTGTAACCAGATTTCAGTAAGGCAGAGTAAATCGATTTGTTGATCCATTATTAAGTCATGTAATAACTCTTTGGTGCTGTTGAGGATACTGTATTGTTCTTTCTTATTTTATTTTTTTACATTTAAGTCTTTTTTTTTTGCTGGTTTTTAGTTAGTTTTTTGTCTGTTTGGGAGCTGACACAGTCTCTATGGAGATGGGGTTTTAGGGGGATAACAGTAGGAGAGAAGCTGCAGAGGTGTGTGAGACTGCAACTCTGCTTACATGTCCCAACGCTGGATAATCATGTTTCAGGGGATTTCATAAATTTGCCAGATTTCTAGAAATAAGAGCTGCTTCATCCAAAGTGGGATTGTCTCCCAACCAGACCAGGTTTCCTCCAGAAAGTTTCCCAATTATCTATCAAGCCCACATCATTTCTTGGACACTAGTCAGACAGCCAGCAATTTAAGGAGAACATGCAGCTAAACATGTCACTCCTGGTCTGATTGGGGAGGGGACTACAGAGTCTGACATTGTGTTTGCAAAGTTACACACTGATTCAATATTGATTTTAGTGACCTCTGATTGATGTAACCGGGTGTCATTATTGCTGATGTGAATTATATTTTTACTGAATTCAGGTTTACCGTCAGCCAGCAGTTTTAAATTTCCCTCAGTGTCGCCTGCTCTGGCCCCTGGAAGACAATTGACTATGGTTGCTGCTGTCTTCACGTGTCTCAGAAAAGAATCACCAATTACCAGAGTTTGATCCCTGGCGGGTGTGTCGCTGAGTGGGGAAAACAGTTAGACACATGAACAGGTTGTGGCGCATCAGGGCTTCTGTTTATGCTTCCTCCTGACCGTCACCCAGCCATCATGTTTTCCCGTCTGCTCAGGATTACCTGCTGGGAGACAGTTAGCAGGGCCTACGCCACCTTCCACTGCTCCGGCTACAGGGGCCTGACCAGCTACGGGTTTTCAAGGGTGGGATTTCCAGTGTCCAATTCAGCAATCCAGGCCTCCAGAGCTGCAGAAAGGCTACATTTATTACAAGTATCATTACTGCTCATTAAAAAAAGAAAGAAGCAGAACTGCTTCTCCAGAGTCAGAGGAGTCTTCCACAATAATTGGGTTTGACATATCAGGTTAAATAAAGACTGCTGAGGAGGAAGCATGGCTTGGGCCCATCTCAGAGCTCACCCTCGCAGCAGGATAACCATGAATGCAATTTTTGCACAGTCTGAGGAACAAATTCTCCTCTGTTGATGAAACACTGTATGAGGAAACCTCTGTTCTTTTCACTGGTAAAAACTTCAGGTGTAGGAAGAGGCCTCTCCAGAGGTACAACCTCCCTGAGCTGTGCTGCTGACCATGTCCATCGTTTATGACCACAGTATACTCATCTTATAACGGATGTCAATCCAGCAGATTATCTTTGGTATGTGGTGGATCAGGAGATTTGCAACATGGATGCAAAGCCGACAAATCTGAAGCAACTGTGTGATGCTATCATGTCAATGTGAAACTAAATCTGCGAGGAATCTTTCCAGGTCTTTGTTGAATCTGTGCCAAAGAATTAAGGCAGTTCTGAAGGTGAAAGAAGGTCCAAAACAGTACTGGCAAGGTGTAACTAATGAAGTGGCCAGTGACTGTATTTAGTGTCTAGATGTTTTTTTTCAGTATTTTATTCACTTAATAGCAGGACAGAATACCACATGACTGTGGCCTTGTGTTATACCCTCTCTGCTGCAGTGATGCTGCAGACAAACACAAACATGATCAGACATTTAAGAAGAGCCTCTTAAAGATGAAGGTCTGTGTCTCTTAAACACATAATCCAGTTAAATCTAATTTATGCTCGTTAATGCCCCTCAAACTGTAACTTAAAGTAATAGATTGGTTACTGATTAATTACAGAAGTACGTTTGTGAGCATAAAGATGTAAGCTTGGACCATCGGGATGAAATGTGGTTGGGAAACTTAACAAGCATTGACAAAGCTTCATCAGTAGCTCGAGCAAGAGCTCAAAACCTTCGATCACCACGGGTGGTTAGCAGACTGTGGTTGCACCATGCAGCCTAACAACATGCAGTAAATTGCAGGTTAAAGCAGTCTGCTTACACATTGTTAAACGAGGGAAGGGAACTAATGTGGCTGTCACATTACCCTTTTGTCCCATTTCATCCCAGGATTTGATTAAATTGCTGCTCACTTTCTACAGTACTTAAAACTGATCAGTAGGACCTGAAACTGCAAACATTCAAACATTCAGGCCAAGTAAGAATCGGTTGTTGAACGTATTAATCTTCTACAATAAGCAAATGAATAAATAAACAGGAGAAAGCTACAGTACTGCAGAGTCATGCAAGTTTTTGACAGGGAGGTTAAACTCGTGCAAATTAGCTTCACCCAGGCTCATGAAAACACTGATAGCAGATCATTTGTGTCAGTGTGTCAGGATGGTTTATATTTGAGCTTCTTGTTCACACAGAACAATTTTCTTCATTTTTTAACGATTACCAAAGTCTGTGAATCCCCAAATTGTTCAGTGTTCTTTTTGCTCCCCATGAGGTCACTTTCACCATGTGACAAACACAACACCCACTGTACACTCGGGCCACCAGCAACTTTCTACATCCTCAATAAAAAGCTGACAGGTTGCAATGATGTTCTGAATAACTTATTAAGAAAACAACTAAATGCACAGAAAATATTATGAAAACTGGTTTATTTTATATCTCCTAGTTTGAAATGAAGCAATAAAAACATGTATAAAACATCACAAACTGCAATATTGTACAAATGCTTACGTCCTGCTGATGCAATGGAGACATCTTCCAGTGACAGGCTTCATCCGTGTGTGTGTGAGGAGGCTCCTAAACCCACCGACACAGAAGTGCATGTTCACAACTCCCTCTGTGCAGGCGGGGTCAGGACCCCCCTCACCCTGGGGAGGAGGGTGGTTGCTGTGGCCAGTCAGGTATGAAGTGCTGAGAGTGATCGTTGGTCCTCTGTGCAGCTCTGTCCACTCTCAGCTTCCCTGCAAAGCATAACACACGAAAGACATCATTTTAACACAAAACAGCATTTCCATTGTTGGTAGCTGCAGCATGCTGTTAAAATGCAATTTTAAACTCAACATATACACACAATAACTATAAATAAACTTAAACCTACAGTACTGTAGGTGATGATGATCTGAAACATGTAAGTGTGATAAATATGCAAAACACTAGGAAACCAGGAAGGGGGCAAACACCTTTTCACATCACTGTAGACGTGATTACAGAATACCTTTACATCCTGGATTACAATAGGATATCCATCAACGGAGATACTGGTCTCCATGACACACAGATACTGGAGTGGTCTGAGAGAAAGGAATCTGTGTCTCTGGACCAAAATGACTGTACGTGTAGTGCTGTAGAAACAATACTGCCCACAAACCTTGATGTTTCTATATGTGGAAACCTTCAAGTATGCATATCCTCCTGTAAGGGTAAAGTAATGGGACATTTGCACTTTTTGCATGTAAGCCTGTCGGTCTTAACTGGAAGTTGCACTTGAGCTGTCTTGGCATCTTTCCCTTGTTTGACTCACCACTTTTGCCCTGAGCTGAACCGCTGCCTCCTTCTCTGTTGTGGTACTCAGCGGTGACCAAGATGCTGTAACGTGCATCTGGCTGCAGTGACTCCAGCATCACCTGCTTCTCTCCACCAGGGACCAGCACCTGCAGACAACAAACAACACTATCATCCCAACACAGTCAGAACTCATTTCAAGTTTTGGGACTTATGGAATTTCTGGAATTCTGACACATGACAGCCGGCTGAAGCCCAGAAGAGGTGAAGATGTGATGACTACGACCCACTCGCAGTGTGATCCTGGCTATCAGCTCCAGTCAATGCTGTGTAGGACACGTGATACTGGAGGACATGAGCATTGGGAGGTACCCAACTGATCACCATGCTGACGGCAGTCTCATCAGAAACCATGAGGCTGGTTGGGCCTCCACCAGAGCCTGCAGCAACATCATAGAAGAGATAAAGTACCACAGCTAACGACACTTAACACTCACTTTGCTCCTTTATAGGAGGAAATTATTTTGGCAGCAGAGCAAAGTGTTTTTTTAGAAAATAAATGTCAAGTATAACAGAGAATTTGATACTTTGATTTGATACTTTAACCTCACTACATTTATTTCATAGCTCGGAGTTCTAGTTACTCAAAGATGAGAATTGAGATGTGAAATTTAACCTTTAAGTGACTAGTACTTTCAGAACTGCCATCAATTACACAATGAAGTTCATTGACGTACAGGTTATTGTATTAGTAATGCTATATTGTACATAGAGACAGAATATGACATGAAGGGCTACTGACCACAGAAAAGTCAAAGGTAACTGGGCCTATAGCCTAACGGGAGAGAAACAAGCTTTCTGCGATTCTATCTGTGTTTTTGTCTCATTACTGTCATATATGTCCTATCATTAAAACACTGGCTTCTAACAACTAACAGTGTCTCGAAAATAATTGAATAAATTAAGAAATAATATGGCTGCATGACTCAAATGCACGACTTGTAACTTGTGTATTTTTTAGGCTGAACACTGCTGCTAATGTGACTTCGGTAAATGGTTTCAGGCTCTCCCCTCCTGAGTTTGGTTTTTTTTTGTTTGTTTTTTTAAAATCTTGTGAATAAAATGTATACAAATGTGTGTGATTAATCACAATGTGTTAGTGTGTAATCACCCTGAGACATGCATGCCTGTCTGCTAGATCTTAGATCAGATCTAAAGCCATTTGTGATTTGGAGATGCAGGCTGCAGATTGTGTCCAGATTATCCCAGCTCTGGTCACTAAACATCCAGTCTTCACTTATCAAATGTGTAAAATTCAAGACTGGTCCCAACAAGGCAAAAACTGCATAGCCACACAAGTCCCAGCGTTTCCCACAGCAGCAGCAGCAGCAGCAGTGAAAAGAAAGTGGATAAAGGATGAATGAGTCTGTGCTTATCGGGTCTCCGGTCCCCCAAGCTGGCGTTGTTGTTGGTAGCCATGACAACGGAGATAGTCCCAGCTTTGTAAATAAAGGCCCCAACACCCCAAAAAAGAAAACAGAAAAGGCAAAAAAAGGTCGGGATTCCCGGCGCAGACCGGGAATCCCCTAGCAGACCGAAGCTCTAGACAGGACTCGGCATGAGTGAGACTCGAACCATCGCCCGTCTGTACTTCAAGGTGCCAGGGGCCGGCGACAAGTGCTCTGCGCCACCTGCCAGGCCGTGGAATTAGTGCAAATGTGGTATATTTGACTTCTCTGAACACGAATTATTTTTGAAAAGGAAAAATAATAATTTTAATGTGAGGCAAACATGTATGGTGCTCGGTAAAGATGACACGCCGACTCACTTCTTCTTTTTTGTTTTTTTAAATTTTTTTTTGTTTGAGAAAGTTTGTTTTCATCTTAAACCATTGTCAGTGACGTCATTCTACGCGACTACCACAGGTAAGGAAATGCCTGAATCTGTAGATCTTTTTCTTTTCTTTTTGTTGTGTAAAACACAAAAATCCCGAAACAGTCAGCTCACAAAGTTGCAGGTTGGTGGCAATTTGGCAGAACAGCCAATGACTTAAATCATTTAGGTGCATATATCTTGCCACAAGACATGTGCGCTAAGCTAGCTAGTTTCTGTTAGCGAATCAAGTTCAAGCTCCTCACATATCATCATCCAGGGTACAGTCATATGCTGATGAGGAGATCCCATGCAGGTAACATCAAGGCAGTGTAACAAGTTAAATATGCACTAATTTTAAGCTATTTCCTAATATCTAACCATTATGATAAATGTTTGCCTGCAACTGACACAGCCAACACAGATGTCATTGAAAAAAACAAAAGCCTGTGATAACATGTTTTTGTTTTTCTAGAATAGAAGAAGCACATTTTAAAAAGCCAGTAGGAATAAATCTTTGTTGTTCCTGCATGATTAGAATGAAGTAACAACAAGTCTGGCTGGAATAAGAAGTGGTAATCTGTGTACTGTGCTAGTGATCTGCATAATTCACCTTAGATGGTCATCTGTTTGGATGGCTGAAGTGGGCTAACGACACAGCTAATTTCATCAGGCTGCTAATGAAACATCTAAAATGATAGATGGTTAACTACACAACGGAAGCAAGAGCATTACAATCACTTGATTTAATGAAAGATTTTCCCCCAAACTTTTGATCCAAATGAGCAAAGTACTGCAACCATCTGAACCTTCTAGTGTTACATGTTACAGTGTTGCACTCTGGCCAGCTTTAAAAATGGAAAAGTCTTTGTGTGGTTTACTGGGTTCTGTAAATGAGGCTCCTTTCATTTGTGAGCGTGTTGTTCTTCTCTTCCCTTTTGTCCACCCTTACAAGGTGAAGGTGCTGCCCACCCATGATGCCAGCAAGGTGCGTGCAAGTGGATCCGGCCTTAAAACCACTGGAGTGCCCAGCTCTCTGCCAGTGAAGTTCAACATTGATGGCAAAGATGCAGGTGAGGGACTGCTGGCAGTGCAGATCACTGTGAGCGCATGTGATCTGCTATTCCTCTTTGA
>NW_020328840.1:0-9092 GCF_001858045.2 Oreochromis niloticus
ATGGTAAGAACTGAGTAATGTTGGTGTGTAAGATTGCAGAGAATGGTTGTGTGGGAAAGTGATGTGTGTGTAAAAAAAAAAAAAAAAAACAGTGAAAAATTGGTTCAAAATGTTGAAAATGGGGAACAAAACAAGAAAGAAAAGAGGAGTGTAAAGTCGTCTCGTCTCCAACTAGCGGAAGGTGGTGGTCCTGCAGACCACCAGCTCCCTAGTGTGGACACACAAAAAATTTCTTTTAGCAGAATTGTTGATGAAAAAAGTAAAAAAATAGAAGAGGGTTGGTGATTTTCAATGTAGAAAACTACAATCTCTCTGGGTTTTTAAGAAAGGGACTTCAGAACCAGAGAGGGGAGACGTTTTCTTTAAGCAATGAGAACAATGATCAAAATGTCTCAGTGGTCACTTGCAGGTGAGGAACAGACCCGGATCAATTTCCACGTGCAGCAGTCGGAAGAAAATTATAGTTAACATCATTAAGAAACTCAGCCAAGTTTTGGCTGAATTGTTTTACAGCTAACTTCCATGTGTTTGTCACCCTGAGAAAACAAGCTCCAAGAATTCTCCCTGAAGACAAGAAAGAATGCAGTTCCAGAACAACGAGATGGATATCAAGAGCTCACAGCAGTGTCCTGAGCAGTGAAGTCCAGCAGCAGCAGCAGCTGTGCAAGCAGCGACAGCAAGGAGAAAAATGGCATCATCATGACGGATGGATGGATGTGCATTTAGAACGAGCTGCAACTTCACTGTGTGTGAATGGACTTTGAAAGACTTGACTGAGTTGGACATTTGCCACTTTTGGAACAAATGGCAAGATGAGACAGTGGAAAACACAGGACAAAGCTGAAAGACAACTGACTCTCACTGGCTGCTGCAGGGGGAGAGATGAGATGAGACCACAGTGGAAGGAGCAGGGGAGAACATGGCTGTTTTAGTGTGGGAAATGAAATTTGGGTTTAGGAACTGGGAAGAAAAACGACTGCCTTGCGTGGAGAATTGAAAAGTGTCTGGAGCACCGCAAGAGGAGAGGTACACAAAAATTACACAAACAGAAAAAATGCATTGATCTACTAACACAACACACATGCAATGAAGCTCATGAAGACCAAATAGTATTTTAAGCATGCATTGCTGTTACCATCATCTTGTCGGTCACTTAGTGGGTTAAGAAGTGATACATAGACTAGTGAACTAGTATTATTTGGAAGGATGATTGAATTATTGCAAGGTGAACAGAATGCTGCAGGGGGTCAGATGAGTGGGACTAATAGATTCTTGAGTTTCTTGTTCTGATGTGTGGGGAGGCTTATCATGGCACACATCTGGGTACATGGGGGAAAACAAAACTCATTATCTAATAGAATGTTGTTGTGTGAGGTGTGTGACTGGTGGATGAAGTTTTGGGGATTTTGCATTTTCCTTTGGTACCACTTTGAAACTGCCAATCAGTTTGTTTGATCTATCATTCTAAGAGCATGCTTAGACAACTTCTAAAAGAGGCCTGATTTTTAACAGTGCACTGAGATTTTGTTTGGCATTTTCTCTTTTGAAGCAGGCCTGCAAGATCGGGTCGAAAGCGCTACACAACATGTTGAACAATCGCAAGTGAGTTCTCCAAAAAATTAAAATGGGTCGGGAGAAAGCCACTTATTTGGACAACCAGAAAACAAGTCTGCCAAAAAGGATTCAGCGAGGTAATCCAGTCTAAATTCTTTTTTCTTTTTGAAATGACGTCATTGCTGGCAGTAGAAACTTATTGCGTCACGAGGTTCTACTGTCAGCAATAAAATGGGACTGACTGGACTGACAAACCTTGACCTGACAAAAGGGTGGATGTATGTATGTATGTTTCTTTTTACAGGAGCAGAAAGATGACAGCAACAGGTTGCATGGGCTTTTAGGCCGTGCTGATTTAACTTTTAATTGCCACTTTCTATGTCTTTGAATTTACCAGCGGTGTGTTATTCATGACTTGTATTGTTTGCAGTGCAGAGGTCACTGTGAGAAAGTTGCATAACATCTATTTTTCCACAGCAAAGGGTTAATCGTGGGATCTAATCACATGATTTACAGCAGGACACACCACTGGCTAATGTTTTTTTTTTCATTATGACAGGGCCTGGAGTGAAACTACTCCAGGGGAGAAGCCCTGTGAATTTTTAAGAGACAATGCACAACTTCATTGTGCATGTCTAATTGTGCTAAGCTGACATAGGGCAAAGAGGGTTTTCCGTGGAAGCTTTCATTTTAAATTTCAGGGACCGTGACATGAGAGATATGGAAGGATTGACTGAGGTGCAGATACAGACCATGACCAGGAGAGAATGCTTCACCAGGACCAGTGAGAAGCAGGGACCATCTGCAGGACAGCAGACAAACAACAGTGGGCTGCACCACTGGGCTTCCAAAGGATTGTCACGAGGAGATTTTGAACAGCAAAATCTTAAAATAAAATGAAAAGTTTCTACGTTGACGTTGAGGAAGACAACTAAGGTGTACGACGTGCTCTGCCTTAATCTACACCGCGTTGGAACAGAAATCGAGGGATGAAGAGAGCATGCCAAGCTCAAAAAGTGACAGCACAGAGGGAGACAAACGTTGGAATTATGACTCTGTAAATGGCACAGACACCAGGAGCCATGACTGTGACTGGGAATGACCACCTAAGGATGTTTCACTTTGCCATGCAAAGTACTCTGACACTATGGAGAAGACCTTTCCTCTGTATAATTGTTGTTGCCATTTGCATGTGAGAGCTTAGATTGTGGGGAGGATTAAAGATGAACAAAGGGTGGTGGGAGAAAGTGAAGTGAGGATACACAGTGTGAAACTCCTTTAAGTGTACAATAATGTTGATGTGATATACAGAATGTCAGGAAAGAAATTCTGGTATTAATGTGATTCTTGATTTAAGAATCAAAGGGTGGGATTGTAATGGAATTTCTTTCACTTATGTATTAATCACGTTATTGTAATGCCTTGGTGATTTTAACATGTCTGACACTCATACTGTAAGACAAATGGTGGGGGTCTATTTAGGAAGTTGGGGGAAGCAGACAACTCCACAGGAGGAGAGTCTTTGTCTCTTCGAGGACTCTGGGAGGTAGCAAGGGAGTGTGAACCTTAAGGTGTGAAACAGCTGTGTACTGCCTTTTGTTCCTGTGGAAGGTATTTAACTGAGAGCCATGCTAGGCTCAGTGAGACTCTGCTGACCCTGCCCATGGTCATGTAGGCTCTCCATCAAGCTTGGTTGCATGTTCTGTGTGTGCTTTGATTAAAGAATGTTAGCTACCGCTCATCTGCAGGCTTTATTAAGTGGAAACTTCCACAACAGAAGTCAAAGTGGATCAGCTTCCTCACTTTGTTCAATGATTTCACTCCTCTAAATCACACTGATCCACTTTGCTAACTGTACCAGTTTCCATGGACTGCAGTAGCTGCTTCAAATAAACAGCCAGATTCCTCGACGCTCTCTAGTTACAGCCGTCGTGGTCTGCTGTGTGGCAGGTAGAGTGTGGACTCAGATGCAGGACACAGAAGGCAAGAAATAAACTCATAAAGTTCACTAAATGTTTACAAACGTCAAGAAGTCACAAGCAAAGAGAGACCACACCATGACACATGTTTAAACAAGGAATGTTTATTCATCAAAACTAGTTATTAATCAAATAGACCTGTTCAAAGCACACAGTGGTAGAACGATATCACACAGCACCGTCACATGATATTAACAGAAACTGGCAACAGGGCTCTGTAGAGTGAGCGATCATAATGAAGCAGTTAAGTTGTGATTCAACTGCTCTTCATATTTCAGGCCACCAGATGTCACCAAAGACAACTGTGTTGAAAAGTTTCAAGTAATGAAACCTTTTTCAGTAAAAGCTTCAGAAAGCTTTATTTGGCCATCAGTAAACAAAAAACATCAGAGCAGGACAGAAACAAACAGACTGAAGCAGGACTCCAGGAGAACAGGACAAAACAGCAATGAGGGTTAAATACATGTAGGCAGAGTGGAGACAGCTGAGGAAAAACACACAGCTGAACTAAATCCGATAACAAAAAATGCTGAGGTGTAATTAAACACTAGACACAGGAGACACGGGCTACCAGAATAAAACAGGAAATAACTGAATGTGGGAACAGAATCATGGACTTGACACAATTCAATTCAATTTTATTTATACAGCGCCAATCACAACAACAATCGCCTCAAGGTGCTTATATTGTAAGGTAGACCTACAACAATACTGTGGCGGAGGTGTGGTCCGTGGTTCGGCTGCAGGGGAGGAGTGGTGCTGGGAGGCAGGTGAGAAAAGCTGGTGGCGTTTGGTCTGATGACAGTCTTCTTTCCCCTTTTTAGTGAGACGGGAGAGGAGAGGAGGGGCTGTAAAAAGCTGAGACGGGTGCTGTCTAGACTGAACTGTCACAAAAAAAGTCAGAAATAAACGTAACATCTCGCTGTATCGAGCCGTGTGTGTGTGGAGTGCATTCTACAATACATACAGAGAAAAACCCAACAATCATATGACCCTTATGAGCAACCACTTTGGCAACAGTGGGAAGGAAAAACTCCCTTTTAAGAAAGAAACCTCCAGCAGAACCAGGCTCAGGGAGGGGCAGCCATCTGCTGGGACCAGTTGAGAGAAGGAAGACAGAACAAAAGACATGCTGTGAGAGCCAGAGATTAATAAATAGCATGATGAAGTGCACCCAGAGGTTGCCCTTTGTTCAAAATTAAAGTCTACAAATCAATAACATCACACTGGCCTATGTTTATATACAGTCTATGATTACATGTCAGTGAGATCTTGGAGCTGCCAGTATGCAAAGCTGCAGCTTTAGAATTTAGGCTCTGATCCTTTTTCCACCATTTTTATTTTTCTTCTTCCTTTCATCATTTCCTCTTATTGTCCCTTTACATACTCTTTGCTTCGCTCCAGTCTACTGCCAGAATTTCGCACCAAGCTTCAAGGAAAGCGAAATGAACGCCATCGCCATCACCTCTCTCTTTCTAGTCCCTGTCAGTACTCTTGCTGCAACATTTTGGATTAACTGAAGTCTTTCAAGGTGTTTTTTAGGACAAACTGGCTGAAACTCTTCAAATAAGCCAATAAGCCATAACTCAGAAGATCAGTTGGAGAAAAAGACTCAATATCAATGATACTCAAAGTAGCTGCAGATAATGTTACATCTGTGAAATGATCATGAGTCATTTTTTTCTCTAATGGTTAAAATTTTATTTGTGAAGAAGTTCATGACGTCATTACTAGTTAAAGTTAAAAGAATCGTTGGCTCAACAGTGCTCTGACTCTTTGTCAGCCTGCTGCAGTGCTGAAGAGAAACTTAGGGTTGTTCTTACTTCTTCAATCAGTGATGAATAGTAAGATGTTCTAGCTTTACGGGGGCTTTTTAAAGTTTTGATCTAAATTTCCAGCTGGGATGGACAAGGCTAAACATCAGGCTTTCAAATAAATTAAACTCTGTATTGATCTTTGTTTAATTAATAAGCTGGTGTGGAAGATTGCTGCCACACCGCCTCCTCGGCCTGTGCTTCAAAGGCTCTGATAGTTAGTATGACTCAGGGTGTTAATTCATTGAAACTTACATAATCATCCTGCTGTAACCAGATTTCAGTAAGGCAGAGTAAATCGATTTGTTGATCCATTATTAAGTCATGTAATAACTCTTTGGTGCTGTTAGGATACTGTATTGTTCTTTCTTATTTTATTTTTTACATTTAGTCATTTTTTTTTTTGCTGGTTTTTAGTTAGTTTTTGTCTGTTTGGGAGCTGACACAGTCTCTATGGAGATGGGGTTTTAGGGGGATAACAGTAGGAGAGAAGCTGCAGAGGTGTGTGAGACTGCAACTCTGCTTACATGTCCAACGCTGGATAATCATGTTTCAGGGATTTCATAAATTTGCCAGATTTCTAGAAATAGAGCTGCTTCATCCAAAGTGGGATTGTCTCCCACCAGACCAGGTTTCCTCCAGAAAGTTTCCCAATCTATCAAGCCCACATCATTTCTTGGACACTAGTCAGACAGCCAGCAATTTAAGGAGAACATGCAGCTAAACATGTCACTCCTGGTCTGATTGGGGAGGGACTACAGAGTCTGACATTGTGTTTGCAAAGTTACACACTGATTCAATATTGATTTTAGTGACCTCTGATTGATGTAACCGGGTGTCATTATTGCTGATGTGAATTATATTTTTACTGAATCAGGTTTACCGTCAGCCAGCAGTTTTAATTTCCCTCAGTGTCGCCTGCTCTGGCCCCTGGAAGACAATTGACTATGGTTGCTGCTGTCTTCACGTGTCTCAGAAAAGAATCACCAATTACCAGAGTTTGATCCCTGGCGGTGTGTCGCTGAGTGGGGAAAACAGTTAGACACATGAACAGGTTGGTGGCGCATCAGGGCTTCTGTTTATGCTTCCTCCTGACCGTCACCCAGCCATCATGTTTTCCCGTCTGCTCAGGATTACCTGCTGGGACAGTTAGCAGGGCCTACGCCACCTTCCACTGCTCCGGCTACAGGGGCCTGACCAGCTACGGGTTTCAAGGGTGGGATTTCCAGTGTCCAATTCAGCAATCCAGGCCTCCAGAGCTGCAGAAAGGCTACATTTATACAAGTATCATTACTGCTCATTAAAAAAAAAGAAGCAGAACTGCTTCTCCAGAGTCAGAGGAGTCTTCCACAATAATTGGGTTTGACATATCAGGTTAAATAAAGACTGCTGAGGAGGAAGCATGGCTGGGCCCATCTCAGAGCTCACCCTCGCAGCAGGATAACCATGAATGCAATTTTTGCACAGTCTGAGGAACAAATTCTCCTCTGTTGATGAAACACTGTATGAGGAAACCTCTGTTCTTTTCACTGGTAAAACTTCAGGTGTAGGAAGAGGCCTCTCCAGAGGTACAACCTCCCTGAGCTGTGCTGCTGACCAGTCCATCGTTTTATGACCACAGTATACTCATCTTATAACGGATGTCAATCCAGCAGATTATCTTTGGTATGTGGTGGATCAGGAGATTTGCAACATGGATGCAAAGCCGACAAATCTGAAGCAACTGTGTGATGCTATCATGTCAATGTGAAACTAAATCTGCGAGGAATCTTTCCAGGTCTTTGTTGAATCTGTGCCACAAAGAATTAAGGCAGTTCTGAAGGTGAAAGAAGGTCCAAAACAGTACTGGCAAGTGTAACTAATGAAGTGGCCAGTGACTGTATTTAGTGTCTAGATGTTTTTTTCAGTATTTTATTCACTTAATAGCAGGACAGAATACCACATGACTGTGGCCTTGTGTTATACCCTCTCTGCTGCAGTGATGCTGCAGACAAACACAAACATGATCAGACATTTAAGAAGAGCCTCTTAAAGATGAAGGTCTGTGTCTCTTAAACATAATCCAGTTAAATCTAATTATGCTCGTTAATGCCCCTCAAACTGTAACTTAAAGTAATAGATTGGTTACTGATTAATTACAGAAGTACGTTTGTGAGCATAAAGATGTAAGCCTTGGACCATCGGGATGAAATGTGGTTGGAAACTTAACAAGCATTGACAAAGCTTCATCAGTAGCTCGAGCAAGAGCTCAAAACCTTCGATCACCACGGGTGGTTAGCAGACTGTGGTTGCACCATGCAGCCTAACAACATGCAGTAAATTGCAGGTTAAAGCAGTCTGCTTACACATTGTTAAACGAGGGAAGGAACTAATGTGGCTGTCACATTACCCTTTGTCCCATTTCATCCCAGGATTTGATTAAATTGCTGCTCACTTTCTACAGTACTTAAAACTGATCAGTAGGACCTGAAACTGCAAACATTCAAACATTCAGGCCAAGTAAGAATCGGTTGTTGAACGTATTAATCTTCTACAATAAGCAAATGAATAAATAAACAGGAGAAAGCTACAGTACTACAGAGTCATGCAAGTTTTTGACAGGGAGGTTAAACTCGTGCAAATTAGCTTCACCCAGGCTCATGAAAACACTGATAGCAGATCATTTGTGTCAGTGTGTCAGGATGGTTTATATTTGAGCTTCTTGTTCACACAGAACAAATTTTTCTTCATTTTTAACGATTACCAAAGTCGTGAATCCCCAAATTGTTCAGTTTTCTTTTTGCTCCCCATGAGGTCACTTTCACCATGTGACAAACACAACACCCCACTGTACACACTCGGGCCACCAGCAACTTTCTACATCCTCAATAAAAAGCTGACAGGTTGCAATGATGTTCTGAATAACTTATTAAGAAAACAACTAAATGCACAGAAAATATTATGAAAACTGGTTTATTTATATCTCCTAGTTTGAAATGAAGCAATAAAAACATGTATAAAACATCACAACTGCAATATTGTACAAATGCTTACGTCCTGCTGATGCAATGGAGACATCTTCCAGTGACAGGCTTCATCCGTGTGTGTGTGAGGAGGCTCCTAAACCCACCGACACAGAAGTGCATGTTCACAACTCCCTCTGTGCAGGCGGGGTCAGGACCCCCTCACCGGGGGAGGAGGGGTGGTGCTGTGCCAGTCAGGTATGAAGTGCTGAGAGTGGATCGTTGGTCCTCTGTGCAGCTCTGTCCACTCTCAGCTTCCTGCAAAGCAATAACACACGAAAGACATCATTTTAACACAAAACAGCATTTCCATTGTTGGTAGCTGCAGCATGCTGTTAAAATGCAATTTAACTCAACATATACACACAATAACTAAAATAAACTTAAACTACAGTACTGTAGGTGATGATGATCTGAAACATGTAAGTGTGATAAATATGCAAAACACTAGGAAACCAGGAAGGGGGCAAACACCTTTTCACATCACTGTAGACGTGATTACAGAATACCTTTACATCCTGGATTACAATAGGATATCCATCAACGGCAGATACTGGTCTCCATGAACACAGATATGGAGTGGTCTGAGAGAAAGGAATTGTGTCTCTGGACCAAAATGACTGTACGTGTAATGCTGTAGAAATAATACTGCCACAAACCTTGATGTTTCTATATGTGGAACCTTCAAGTATGCATATCCTCCTGTAAGGGTAAGTAATGGGACATTTGCACTTTTTGCATGT
>NW_020328841.1:0-12817 GCF_001858045.2 Oreochromis niloticus
TTAACATCATTAGAAACACTCAAGCCAAGTTTTGGCTGAATTGTTTTACAGCTTAACTTCCATGTGTTGTCACCCTGAGAAACAAGCTCAAGAATCTCTCCCTGAAGACAAGAAATGCAGTTCCAGAACAACGAGATGGATATCAAGAGCTCACAGCATGTCCTGAGCAGTGAAGGTCCAGCAGCAGCAGCTGTGCAAGACAGCGACAGCAAGGAGAAAAATGGCATCATCATGACTGGATGGATGGATGTGCATTTAGAACGAGCTGCAACTTCACTGTTGTGAATGGACCTTTGAAAAGACTTGACTGAGTTGGACATTGCCACTTTTGGAACAAATGGCAAGATGAGACAGTGGAAAACACAGGACAAAGCTGAAAGACAACTGACTCACTGGACTGCTGCAAGGGGGAGATGAGATGAGACCACAGTGGAAGGAGCAGGGGAGAACATGGCTGTTTTAGTGTGGGAAATGAAATTTGGGTTTAGGAAACTGGGAAGAAAAACGACTGCCTTGCGTGGAGAATTGAAAAGTGTCTGGAGCACCGCAAAGAGGAGAGGTACACAAAAATTACACAAACAGAAAAATGCATTGATCCTACTAACACAAACACACATGCAATGAAGCTCATGAAGACCAAATAGTATTTTAAGCATGCATTGCTGTTACCATCATCTTGTCCGGTTCACTTAGTGGGTTAAGAAGTGATACATAGACTAGTGAACTAGTATTATTTGGGAAGGATGATTGAATTATTGCAAGGGTGAACAGAATGCTGCAGGGGGTCAGATGAGTGGGGACTAATAGATTCTTGAGTTTCTTGTTTCTGATGTGTGGGGGAGGTCTTATCATGGCACACATCTGGGTACATGGGGGAAACAAAACTCATTATCTAATAGAATGTTGTTGTGTGAGGTGTGTGACTGGTGGATGAAGTTTTGGGGATTTTGCATTTTCCTTTGGTACCACTTTGAAACTGCCAATCAGTTTTGTTTTGATCTATCATTCTAAGAGCATGCTTAGACAACTTCTAAAAAGAGGCCTGATTTTTAACAGTGCACTGAGATTTTTGTTTGGCAATTTTCTCTTTTGAAGCAGGCCTGCAAGATCGGGATCGAAAGCGCTACACAACATGTTGAACAATCGCAAGTGAGTTTCTCCAAAAAATTAAAATGGGCTCGGGAGAAAGCCACTTATTTGGGACAACCAGAAACAAGTCCCTGCCAAAAAGGATTCAGCGAGGTAATCCAGTCTAAATTCTTTTTTTCTTTTTTGAAATGACGTCATTGCTGGCAGTAGAAACTTATTGCGTCACGAGGTTCTACTGTCAGCAAATAAAAATGGGGACTGACTGGACTGACAAAACCTTGACCTGACAAAAGGGTGGATGTATGTATGTATGTTTCTTTTTACAGGAGCAGAAAGATGACAGCAACAGGTTGCATGGGCTTTTAGGCCGTGCTGATTTAACCTTTTAATTGCCACTTTCTATGTCTTTGAATTTACCAGCGGTGTGTTATTCATGACCTTGTATTGTTTGCAGTGCAGAGGTCACTGTGAGAAAGTGTGCATAACATCTATTTTTCCACAGCAAAGGGTTAATCGTGGGATCTAATCACATGATTTACAGCAGGACACACCACTGGCTAATGTTTTTTTTTTTTCATTATGACAGGGCCTGGAGTGAAACTACTCCAGGGGAGAAGCCCTGTGAATTTTTAAGAGACAATGCACAACTTCATTGTGCATGTCTAATTGTGCTAAGCTGACATAGGGCAAAAGAGGGTTTTCCGTGGAAGCTTTCATTTTTAAATTTCAGGGACCGTGACATGAGAGATATGGAAGGATTGACTGAGGTGCAGATACAGACCATGACCAGGAGAGAATGCTTCACCAGGACCAGTGAGAAGCAGGGACCATCTGCAGGACAGCAGACAAACAACAGTGGGCTGCACCACTGGGCTTCCAAAGGATTGTCACGAGGAGATTTTGAACAGCAAAATCTTAAAATAAAATGAAAAGTTTCTACGTTGACGTTGAGGAAGACAACTAAGGTGTACGACGTGCTCTGCCTTAAATCTACACCCGCGTTGGAACAGAAATCGAGGGATGAAGAGAGCATGCCAAGCTCAAAAAGTGACAGCACAGAGGGAGACAAACGTTGGAATTATGACTCTGTAAATGGCACAGACACCAGGAGCCATGACTGTGACTGGGAATGACCACCTAAGGATGTTTCACTTTGCCATGCAAAGTACTCTGACACTATGGAGAAGACCTTTCCTCTGTATAATTGTTGTTGCCATTTGCATGTGAGAGCTTAGATTGTGGGGAGGATTAAAGATGAACAAAGGGTGGTGGGAGAACAGTGAAGTGAGGATACACAGTGTGAAACTCCTTTAAGTGTACAATAATGTTGATGTGATATACAGAATGTCAGGAAAGAAATTCTGGTATTAATGTGATTCTTGATTTAAGAATCAAAGGGTGGGATTGTAATGGAATTTCTTTCACTTATGTATTAATCACGTTATTGTAATGCCTTGGTGATTTTAACATGTCTGACACTCATACTGTAAGACAAATGGTGGGGGTCTATTTAGGAAGTTGGGGGAAGCAGACAACTCCACAGGAGGGAGAGTCTTTTGTCTCTTCGAGGACTCTGGGAGGTAGCAAGGGAGTGTGAACCTTAAGGTGTGAAACAGCTGTGTACTGCCTTTTGTTCCTGTGGAAGGTATTTAACTGAGAGCCATGCTAGGCTCAGTGAGACTCTGCTGACCCTGCCCCATGGTCATGTAGGCTCTCCATCAAGCTTGGTTGCATGTTCTGTGTGTGCTTTGATTAAAGAATGTTAGCTACCGCTCATCTGCAGGCTTTATTTAAGTGGAAAACTTCCACAACAGAAGTCAAAGTGGATCAGCTTCCTCACTTTGTTCAATGATTTCACTCCTCTAAATCACACTGATCCCACTTTGCTAACTGTACCAGTTTCCATGGACTGCAGTAGCTGCTTCAAATAAACAGCCAGATTCCTCGACCGCTCTCTAGTTACAGCCGTCGTGGTCTGCTGTGTGGCAGGTAGAGTGTGGACTCAGATGCAGGACACAGAAGGCAGAAATAAACTCATAAAGTTCACTAAATGTTTACAAACGTCAAGAAGTCACAAGCAAAGAGAGACCACACCATGACACATGTTTAAACAAGGAATGTTTATTCATCAAAACTAGTTATTAATCAAATAGACCTGTTCAAAGCACCACAGTGGTAGAACGATATCACACAGCACCGTCACATGATATTAAACAGAAACTGGCAACAGGGCTCTGTAGAGTGAGCGATCATAATGAAGCAGTTTAAGTTGTGATTCAACCTGCTCTTCATATTTCAGGCCACCAGATGTCACCAAAGACAACTGTGTTGAAAAGTTTCAAGTAATGAAACCTTTTTCAGTAAAAGCTTCAGAAAGCTTTATTTGGCCATCAGTAAACAAAACAACATCAGAGCAGGACAGAAACAAAACAGACTGAAGCAGGACTCCAGGAGAACAGGACAAAACAGCAATGAGGGGTTAAATACATGTAGGCAGAGTGGAGACAGCTGAGGAAAAACACACAGCTGAACTAAATCCGATAACAAAAAATGCTGAGGTGTAATTAAACACTAGACACAGGAGACACGGGCTACCAGAATAAAACAGGAAATAACTGAATGTGGGAACAGAATCATGGACTTGACACAATTCAATTCAATTTTATTTATACAGCGCCAAATCACAACAACAATCGCCTCAAGGTGCTTTATATTGTAAGGTAGACCCTACAACAATACTGTGGCGGAGGTGTGGTCCGTGGTTCGGCTGCAGGGGAGGAGTGGTGCTGGGGAGGCAGGTGAGAAAACAGCTGGTGGCGTTTGGTCTGATGACAGTCTTCTTTCCCCCTTTTTAGTGAGACGGGAGAGGAGAGGAGGGGCTGTAAAAAGCTGAGACGGGTGCTGTCTAGACTGAACTGTCACAAAAAAAGTCAGAAATAAACGTAACATCTCGCTGTATCGAGCCGTGTGTGTGTGGAGTGCATTCTACAAATACATACAGAGAAAAACCCAACAATCATATGACCCTTATGAGCAACCACTTTGGCAACAGTGGGAAGGAAAAACTCCCTTTTAACAGAAAGAAACCTCCAGCAGAACCAGGCTCAGGGAGGGGCAGCCATCTGCTGGGACCAGTTGAGAGAAGGAAGACAGAACAAAAGACATGCTGTGAGAGCCAGAGATTAATAAATAGCATGATGAAGTGCACCCAGAGGTTGCCCTTTGTTCAAAATTAAAGTCTACAAATCAATAACATCACACTGGCCTATGTTTATATACAGTCTATGATTACATGTCAGTGAGATCTTGGAGCTGCCAGTATGCAAAGCTGCAGCTTTAGAATTTAGGCTCTGATCCTTTTTTCCACCATTTTTTATTTTTCTTCTTCCTTTCATCATTTCCTCTTATTGTCCCTTTACATACTCTTTGCTTCGCTCCAGTCTACTGCCAGAATTTCGCACCAAGCTTCAAGGAAAGCGAAATGAACGCCATCGCCATCACCTCTCTCTTTCTAGTCCCTGTCAGTACTCTTGCTGCAACATTTTGGATTAACTGAAGTCTTTTCAAGGTGTTTTTTAGGACAAACTGGCTGAAACTCTTCAAATAAGCCAATAAGCCATAACTCAGAAAGATCAGTTGGAGAAAAAGACTCAATATCAATGATACTCAAAGTAGCTGCAGATAATGTTACATCTGTGAAATGATCATGAGTCATTTTTTTTCTCTAATGGTTAAAATTTTATTTGTGAAGAAGTTCATGACGTCATTACTAGTTAAAGTTAAAAGAATCGTTGGCTCAACAGTGCTCTGACTCTTTGTCAGCCTGGCTGCAGTGCTGAAGAGAAACTTAGGGTTGTTCTTACTTTCTTCAATCAGTGATGAATAGTAAGATGTTCTAGCTTTACGGGGGCTTTTTAAAGTTTTGATCTAAATTTCCAGCTGGGATGGACAAGGCTAAACATCAGGCTTTCAAATAAATTAAACTCTGTATTGATCTTTGTTTAATTAATAAGCTGGTGTGGAAGATTGCTGCCACACCGCCTCCTCGGCCTGTGCTTCAAAGGCTCTGATAGTTAGTATGACTCAGGGGTGTTAATTCATTGAAACTTACATAATCATCCTGCTGTAACCAGATTTCAGTAAGGCAGAGTAAATCGATTTGTTGATCCATTATTAAGTCATGTAATAACTCTTTGGTGCTGTTGAGGATACTGTATTGTTCTTTCTTATTTTATTTTTTTACATTTAAGTCATTTTTTTTTTGCTGGTTTTTAGTTAGTTTTTTGTCTGTTTGGGAGCTGACACAGTCTCTATGGAGATGGGGTTTTAGGGGGATAACAGTAGGAGAGAAGCTGCAGAGGTGTGTGAGACTGCAACTCTGCTTACATGTCCCAACGCTGGATAATCATGTTTCAGGGGATTTCATAAATTTGCCAGATTTCTAGAAATAAGAGCTGCTTCATCCAAAGTGGGATTGTCTCCCAACCAGACCAGGTTTCCTCCAGAAAGTTTCCCAATTATCTATCAAGCCCACATCATTTCTTGGACACTAGTCAGACAGCCAGCAATTTAAGGAGAACATGCAGCTAAACATGTCACTCCTGGTCTGATTGGGGAGGGGACTACAGAGTCTGACATTGTGTTTGCAAAGTTACACACTGATTCAATATTGATTTTAGTGACCTCTGATTGATGTAACCGGGTGTCATTATTGCTGATGTGAATTATATTTTTACTGAATTCAGGTTTACCGTCAGCCAGCAGTTTTAAATTTCCCTCAGTGTCGCCTGCTCTGGCCCCTGGAAGACAATTGACTATGGTTGCTGCTGTCTTCACGTGTCTCAGAAAAGAATCACCAATTACCAGAGTTTGATCCCTGGCGGGTGTGTCGCTGAGTGGGGAAAACAGTTAGACACATGAACAGGTTGGTGGCGCATCAGGGCTTCTGTTTATGCTTCCTCCTGACCGTCACCCAGCCATCATGTTTTCCCGTCTGCTCAGGATTACCTGCTGGGAGACAGTTAGCAGGGCCTACGCCACCTTCCACTGCTCCGGCTACAGGGGCCTGACCAGCTACGGGTTTTCAAGGGTGGGATTTCCAGTGTCCAATTCAGCAATCCAGGCCTCCAGAGCTGCAGAAAGGCTACATTTATTACAAGTATCATTACTGCTCATTAAAAAAAAGAAGCAGAACTGCTTCTCCAGAGTCAGAGGAGTCTTCCACAATAATTGGGTTTGACATATCAGGTTAAATAAAGACTGCTGAGGAGGAAGCATGGCTTGGGCCCATCTCAGAGCTCACCCTCGCAGCAGGATAACCATGAATGCAATTTTTGCACAGTCTGAGGAACAAATTCTCCTCTGTTGATGAAACACTGTATGAGGAAACCTCTGTTCTTTTCACTGGTAAAAACTTCAGGTGTAGGAAGAGGCCTCTCCAGAGGTACAACCTCCCTGAGCTGTGCTGCTGACCATGTCCATCGTTTTATGACCACAGTATACTCATCTTATAACGGATGTCAATCCAGCAGATTATCTTTGGTATGTGGTGGATCAGGAGATTTGCAACATGGATGCAAAGCCGACAAATCTGAAGCAACTGTGTGATGCTATCATGTCAATGTGAAACTAAATCTGCGAGGAATCTTTCCAGGTCTTTGTTGAATCTGTGCCACAAAGAATTAAGGCAGTTCTGAAGGTGAAAGAAGGTCCAAAACAGTACTGGCAAGGTGTAACTAATGAAGTGGCCAGTGACTGTATTTAGTGTCTAGATGTTTTTTTTCAGTATTTTATTCACTTAATAGCAGGACAGAATACCACATGACTGTGGCCTTGTGTTATACCCTCTCTGCTGCAGTGATGCTGCAGACAAACACAAACATGATCAGACATTTAAGAAGAGCCTCTTAAAGATGAAGGTCTGTGTCTCTTAAACACATAATCCAGTTAAATCTAATTTATGCTCGTTAATGCCCCTCAAACTGTAACTTAAAGTAATAGATTGGTTACTGATTAATTACAGAAGTACGTTTGTGAGCATAAAGATGTAAGCCTTGGACCATCGGGATGAAATGTGGTTGGGAAACTTAACAAGCATTGACAAAGCTTCATCAGTAGCTCGAGCAAGAGCTCAAAACCTTCGATCACCACGGGTGGTTAGCAGACTGTGGTTGCACCATGCAGCCTAACAACATGCAGTAAATTGCAGGTTAAAGCAGTCTGCTTACACATTGTTAAACGAGGGAAGGGAACTAATGTGGCTGTCACATTACCCTTTTGTCCCATTTCATCCCAGGATTTGATTAAATTGCTGCTCACTTTCTACAGTACTTAAAACTGATCAGTAGGACCTGAAACTGCAAACATTCAAACATTCAGGCCAAGTAAGAATCGGTTGTTGAACGTATTAATCTTCTACAATAAGCAAATGAATAAATAAACAGGAGAAAGCTACAGTACTGCAGAGTCATGCAAGTTTTTGACAGGGAGGTTAAACTCGTGCAAATTAGCTTCACCCAGGCTCATGAAAACACTGATAGCAGATCATTTGTGTCAGTGTGTCAGGATGGTTTATATTTGAGCTTCTTGTTCACACAGAACAATTTTTCTTCATTTTTTAACGATTACCAAAGTCTGTGAATCCCCAAATTGTTCAGTTGTTCTTTTTGCTCCCCATGAGGTCACTTTCACCATGTGACAAACACAACACCCCACTGTACACACTCGGGCCACCAGCAACTTTCTACATCCTCAATAAAAAGCTGACAGGTTGCAATGATGTTCTGAATAACTTATTAAGAAAACAACTAAATGCACAGAAAATATTATGAAAACTGGTTTATTTTATATCTCCTAGTTTGAAATGAAGCAATAAAAACATGTATAAAACATCACAAACTGCAATATTGTACAAATGCTTACGTCCTGCTGATGCAATGGAGACATCTTCCAGTGACAGGCTTCATCCGTGTGTGTGTGAGGAGGCTCCTAAACCCACCGACACAGAAGTGCATGTTCACAACTCCCTCTGTGCAGGCGGGGTCAGGACCCCCTCACCCTGGGGGAGGAGGGGTGGTGCTGTGGCCAGTCAGGTATGAAGTGCTGAGAGTGGATCGTTGGTCCTCTGTGCAGCTCTGTCCACTCTCAGCTTCCCTGCAAAGCAATAACACACGAAAGACATCATTTTAACACAAAACAGCATTTCCATTGTTGGTAGCTGCAGCATGCTGTTAAAATGCAATTTTAAACTCAACATATACACACAATAACTATAAATAAACTTAAACCTACAGTACTGTAGGTGATGATGATCTGAAACATGTAAGTGTGATAAATATGCAAAACACTAGGAAACCAGGAAGGGGGCAAACACCTTTTCACATCACTGTAGACGTGATTACAGAATACCTTTTACATCCTGGATTACAATAGGATATCCATCAACGGCAGATACTGGTCTCCATGACACACAGATACTGGAGTGGTCTGAGAGAAAGGAATCTGTGTCTCTGGACCAAAATGACTGTACGTGTAGTGCTGTAGAAACAATACTGCCCACAAACCTTGATGTTTCTATATGTGGAAACCTTCAAGTATGCATATCCTCCTGTAAGGGTAAAGTAATGGGACATTTGCACTTTTTGCATGTAAGCCTGTCGGTCTTAACTGGAAGTTGCACTTGAGCTGTCTTGGCATCTTTCCCTTGTTTGACTCACCACTTTTGCCCTGAGCTGAACCGCTGCCTCCTTCTCTGTTGTGGTACTCAGCGGTGACCAAGATGCTGTAACGTGCATCTGGCTGCAGTGACTCCAGCATCACCTGCTTCTCTCCACCAGGGACCAGCACCTGCAGACAACAAACAACACTATCATCCCAACACAGTCAGAACTCATTTCAAGTTTTGGGACTTATGGAATTTCTGGAATTCTGACACATGACAGCCGGCTGAAGCCCAGAAGAGGTGAAGATGTGATGACTACGACCCACTCGCAGTGTGATCCTGGCTATCAGCTCCAGTCAATGCTGTGTAGGACACGTGATACTGGAGGACATGAGCATTGGGAGGTACCCAACTGATCACCATGCTGACGGCAGTCTCATCAGAAACCATGAGGCTGGTTGGGCCTCCACCAGAGCCTGCAGCAACATCATAGAAGAGATAAAGTACCACAGCTAACGACACTTAACACTCACTTTGCTCCTTTATAGGAGGAAATTATTTTGGCAGCAGAGCAAAGTGTTTTTTTAGAAAATAAATGTCAAGTATAACAGAGAATTTGATACTTTGATTTGATACTTTAACCTCACTACATTTATTTCATAGCTCGGAGTTCTAGTTACTCAAAGATGAGAATTGAGATGTGAAATTTAACCTTTAAGTGACTAGTACTTTCAGAACTGCCATCAATTACACAATGAAGTTCATTGACGTACAGGTTATTGTATTAGTAATGCTATATTGTACATAGAGACAGAATATGACATGAAGGGCTACTGACCACAGAAAAGTCAAAGGTAACTGGGCCTATAGCCTAACGGGAGAGAAACAAGCTTTCTGCGATTCTATCTGTGTTTTTGTCTCATTACTGTCATATATGTCCTATCATTAAAACACTGGCTTCTAACAACTAACAGTGTCTCGAAAATAATTGAATAAATTAAGAAATAATATGGCTGCATGACTCAAATGCACGACTTGTAACTTGTGTATTTTTTAGGCTGAACACTGCTGCTAATGTGACTTCGGTAAATGGTTTCAGGCTCTCCCCTCCTGAGTTTGGTTTTTTTTGTTTGTTTGTTTTTTAAAATCTTGTGAATAAAATGTATACAAATGTGTGTGATTAATCACAATGTGTTAGTGTGTAATCACCCTGAGACATGCATGCCTGTCTGCTAGATCTTAGATCAGATCTAAAGCCATTTGTGATTTGGAGATGCAGGCTGCAGATTGTGTCCAGATTATCCCAGCTCTGGTCACTAAACATCCAGTCTTCACTTATCAAATGTGTAAAATTCAAGACTGGTCCCAACAAGGCAAAAACTGCATAGCCACACAAGTCCCAGCGTTTCCCACAGCAGCAGCAGCAGCAGCAGCAGTGAAAAGAAAGTGGATAAAGGATGAATGAGTCTGTGCTTATCGGGTCTCCGGTCTCCCCCAAGCTGGCGTTGTTGTTGGTAGCCATGACAACGGAGATAGTCCCAGCTTTGTAAATAAAGGCCCCAACACCCACAAAAAAGAAAAACAGAAAAGGCAAAAAAAGGTCGGGATTCCCGGCGCAGACCGGGAATCCCCCTAGCAGACCGAAGCTCTAGACAGGACTCGGCATGAGTGAGACTCGAACCATCGCCCGTCTGTACTTCAAGGTGCCAGGGGCCGGCGACAAGTGCTCTGCGCCACCTGCCAGGCCGTGGAATTAGTGCAAATGTGGTATATTTGACTTCTCTGAACACGAATTATTTTTGAAAAGGAAAAATAATAATTTTAATGTGAGGCAAAACATGTATGGTGCTCGGTAAAGATGACACGCCGACTCACTTCTTCTTTTTTTGTTTTTTTAAATTTTTTTTTTGTTTGAGAAAGTTTGTTTTCATCTTAAACCATTGTCAGTGACGTCATTCTACGCGACTACCACAGGTAAGGAAATGCCTGAATCTGTAGATCTTTTTCTTTTCTTTTTGTTGTGTAAAACACAAAAATCCCGAAACAGTCAGCTCACAAAGTTGCAGGTTGGTGGCAATTTGGCAGAACAGCCAATGACTTAATCATTTAGGTGCATATATCTTGCCACAAGACATGTGCGCTAAGCTAGCTAGTTTCTGTTAGCGAATCAAGTTCAAGCTCCTCACATATCATCATCCAGGGTACAGTCATATGCTGATGAGGGATCCATGCAGGTACATCAAGGCAGTGTAACAAGTTAATATGCACTATTTTAAGCTATTTCTATATTAACCATTATGATAATGTTTGCCTGCAACTGCACAGCCAAGATGTCATTGAAAAAACAAAAGCCTGTGATAACATGTTTTTGTTTTTCTAGAATAGAAGAAGCAATTTTAAAAGCCAGTAGGATAATCTTTGTTGTTCTGCATGATTAGAATGAAGTAACAACAAGTCTGGCTGGAATAGAGTGGTATCTGTGTACTGTGCTAGTGATCTGCATAATTCACCTTAGATGGTCATCTGTTTGGATGGCTGAAGTGGGCTAACGACACAGCTAATTTCATCAGGCTGCTATGAAACATCTAAATGATAGATGGTTAACTACACAACGGAAGCAAGAGCATTACAATCACTTGATTTAATGAAGATTTCCCCCAACTTTTGATCCAATGAGCAAGTACTGCAACCATCTGAACCTTCTAGGTGTTACATGTTACAGTGTTGCCTCTGGCAGCTTTAAAAATGGAAAAGTTTTGTGTGGTTTACTGGGTTCTGTAAATGAGGCTCCTTTCATTTGTGAGCGTGTTGTTCTTCTCTTCCCTTTTGTCCACCCTTAAAGGTGAAGGTGCTGCCCACCCATGATGCCAGCAAGGTGCGTGCAAGTGGATCCGGCCTTAAAACCACTGGAGTGCCCAGCTCTCTGCCAGTGAAGTTCAACATTGATGGCAAAGATGCAGGTGAGGGACTGCTGGCAGTGCAGATCACTGTGAGCGCATGTGATCTGCTATTCCTCTTTGAATAGTAGCTGGTTGCCCCCGGAGTTCGAGTCTCCGGGAGGAAATCCTGGTGTTTGAGGCCCCAGGCTTGTGTTGGTACGGTCCATCAAAGGACATTGGCTCGAGCGCGCTGTTGGGGAGAAGCGGCCCAGACTGTGTTCGATCCAAGTACGCCACAGGGAGCGGTTCGGGTACGCTGTCGGAGTCCATTTCTGCATACTATAGTGACGGAGTGGTGGTGTTGTTCCTTGGTCCGTAGAAGGCAAGGGCTCACGGGGGACGCCTCGTGTAGTAAAATGGGATCTAGATCAGTAGAGCGGAGACGTTTCACCAGGCGGCCAGGGACAAACTCAATGTGTGACTGTATGGTAAGAACTGAGTAAATGTGTGGTGTGTAAGATTGCAGAGAATGGTTGTGTGGGAAAGTTGATGTGTGTGTAAAAAAAAAAAAAAAAACAGTGAAAATTGGGTTCAAAATGTTGAAAATGGGGAACAAAAACAAGAAAGAAAAAAGAGGAGTGTAAAGTCGTCTCGTCTCCAATAGCGGAAGGTGGTGGTCCTGCAACCACGCTCCCTAGTGTGGACACACAAAAATTTTTTTAGCAGAATTGTTGATGAAAATAAGTAAAAAAATAGGAAGAGGGTTTGGTGATTTTCAATGTAGAACAACTAATCTCTCTGGGTTTTTAAGAAAGGGGACTTCAGAACCAGAGAGGGGAGACGTGTTTCTTTAAGCAATGAGAACAATGATCAAATGTCTCAGTGTGTCACTTGCAGGTGAGGAACAGACCCGGATCAATTTTCCACGTGCAGCAGTCGGAAGAAAATTATAGGTTAACATCATTAGAAACACTCAAGCCAAGTTTTGGCTGAATTGTTTTACAGCTTAACTTCCATGTGTTTGTCACCCTGAGAAAACAAGCTCCAAGAATCTCTCCTGAAGACAAGAAATGCAGTTCCAGAACAACGAGATGGATATCAAGAGCTCACAGCAGTGTCCTGAGCAGTGAAGGTCCAGCAGCAGCAGCAGCTGCAAGACAGCGACAGCAAGGAGAAAATGGCATCATCA